>NC_083471.1:23927961-24082961 GCF_030014155.1 Tachysurus vachellii | reverse complement strand
ATACGGTGAAGAGTGAAATGAGATAACGGACCATGATGCTACATAAAAACACTATAGAAAGTGTTTGTGTACACCAGAGCAATCTTTATTTACTGAATAACTAACATTATTCAGTGCTCCAATAAAGTTTAAAGGGTCAGTGTTGCTTGGAAGATCACGGTTCAAGCCCCAGCACTGCCAAGCTGCCACTGTTGGACCCTTGAATAAGGCCCTTAACCCTCTCTGCTCCAGAGGCACTGTACTGTATCATGGCTAGGGTTGCAAAATTCTGGGAATTTTCAAGGCTGGAAACTTTCCATGGGATTTAATGGGAATATATGGGAATTAACTGGGAATTTGAAAAAAATGCAGAGTTGCCCATAACAAGGAACTTAAAAGTAGTTAAAAAAATTCTTGCAGCATAATTTTTTTTTAAAACAACAAGATTTAATGCAATTTAAGTTGAATTTGTACCCTGCATTCCTCGGTCACTTGCACACAGCACACTGCTTACTGGAGGGCCATTGAGGCCAAACCCACTGCATGTAACAGTAACACTTTATTTTAGGGTTCATTTAACTAGTTGCTTATTAGCATGTATATTAATAGAATATTGGCTATTTATTAGTACTTATTAAGCACATATTAATGCCTTATTCTGCATGACCTTATTCTACATTCTTAATTGTACCCAATACCTAAACTTAATAATTACCTTACTAACTCTTAATAAGCAGTAAATTAGGAGTGTTACCACATGCACAGATAATTTGATGACCCTCCCCCCCACACACGCACTCACTCCCCCCTCAAATAAAACCTCCATTTTCCAGGCCTTGACTACCACAGAGACCTAATAAATAAGCTTGAGGAAAAAATGCTTCATTTTACATTTTGATTGGGACTTCTTTAGAAGGGCGAGGGTGGGGGATGCTTTCATTTTACAGCAACCATAGGGAAATATGTTTATTACAATTATTAAGTTTATTATGTTTATTACAAGCATAATAATGTTTATTATGCTTTTGTGTTACTCAATGAAATAATCAATTCAAGCTCTACTTACCATTAAATCAGTCAAGACGTCATTTTTAAAATTTGTGTTACCTTGGATGCATGTCTGCTTATGACCAAACAAAATGTTTATTTATGTTTGTATATGATATAGTTTATATACATTTCCTTATATTTCCAAATCATTCCCATAAATTCCCATAAATTCTCCTAAATTTCCATAAATTCCGTTAAAGTGTCCAATTTGGAATATTCCCAAAATTCCCCAGATTAAGCTCCCGTGGAAAGTTTCCGGAAATTTACCGGAAACTTTCCGCCCCTTTGCAACCCTAATCATGGCTGACCCTGGGCTTTGACCCCAACCAGCAAAGTTGGGATATGTGAAGAAAAACTTTCACCATGCTGTAATGTACTTGTGACAAAATAAAGGTTTCTATTCTATTCTATTCTATTCTATTCTATTCTTCTAAAACGATAGTGTGCTACATAATACTACTCAACACAATGCATTTTAAACTACTTTTATTCTAAATTTTAGACTTTTTTTTTTCAAGATAAGTGCACAATATACGTTACTGTGATTTACATTCTCAGTATTTGGCAGATGCACTTATCCACAGCGACTTGCATTTATCTCATTTACTGTATACAACTGAGCAGTTAAGGGTTAAGGGCCTTGTTCAGGGGCCCAGTGGCTACAGATTTTGTTGGTCCTAGGATTTAAATTCAAAATCTTCCGATTAGTAGTTGCAAAATCTTTACATTCATCACTTGGGATTTTACGCTGTTGTTGTCATACTCTTTCGTGCACCACTTTAGTTGTGCCCATCTTAAAATTCAGCTCACAAGCACCCTAAAAATTAGCTGATGGTCTAAATCTGCTCGCTTAGAGAAGGCTACAAATGAAACCATAAAAGAATTGGAAAAAAAAAAACAATTATCCAGGAGTCTGAGACACAATACTAATTCTCTTGAAAAGAGGGGGTTTTGAGGAAAGGACAATAAAGCAGATGATTGCCCTGATGTTCTCTACCCTGGTACGGATAGATTACTTTTTTCTTTTTTTTTTTTTTTCCCGTAGGAGAACTCATGATATAAATTGAAGTTTATGGTATTTATTTATTTATTTATTTATTTATTTATTTTTACAGTAAAAGCTGTATCAGCACATCTTGGTTTCCTCAAGGAGTTTTACTTGATGCTGAGAGAAGACAAAGTAAAAATTGTAGGGTCTTCATGAGTGTGCAACGTAGTACTATGTGTGATTACGGTAAACAAGATTTTAGACATGAACTGGAGGGAAAAAAAAAGGAAACACATTTACCATAAATAAAGCTTTAAGGACAACTATTAAGGATAGTTCAACAAAGCATATTTTTTATATAGAACACATTCATGAATTGTCTTCTTAAAGAATTATAATCCAAGAGGTCAAAAAAGTTCAACAGAAAATATTCCAGCAGCAAAACAAGTCAGCGTCTAAACCAGGAAATATGGACCTACAGTTAAAAATCTGCAAGTAGTCTGCAAATTGGCAAGATGGAGTAAGAATTAGAGTCAGAATAGAGTCAGTTTTGTTGGCTAAGCAAGAATCAACTGACAAGAAATTTGGCTTGGCTGTCACTCACACTGACAGACTGTTACAGGCAAAACACGAAGAAGAGATATACAACCCAGTAATGAAGAGTTTGTAAAGCAAGTTTCAAAATTGCAATATTTTGTAATATTTACACAATATTTATACACTATCTTGAAAGTATCATACTAAGAGCATTTAGCGATCAGTCCACGTTACATTTAATCCGGTATCACGTGGACCGAAATAACCAGTTGAACGACCAATAACCCAATAACACGTTCTGTTAAATGGGTTTGATTATCTGCGTTTACTGTGCATTCTGAACTGATGGCTTGACTGCAGTTCAACCAAAATTGAGGGATTAAAATAAACTCATCTGGAAAGAGACAGAGAGTTACAACAACAAATCTCTCTCACTCACTCACTCATTTTCTACCGCTTGTCCGAACTACCTCGGGTCACGGGGAGCCTGTGCCTATCTCAGGCGTCATCGGGCATCAAGGCAGGATACACCCTGGACGGAGTGCCAACCCATCGCAGGGCACACACACACTCTCATTCACTCACGCAATCACACACTACAGACAATTTTCCAGAGATGCCAATCAGCCTTCCATGCATGTCTTTGGACCGGGGAAGGAAACCGGAGTACCCGTAGGAAACCCCCGAGGCACGGGGAGAACATGCAAACTCCACACACACAAGGTGGAGGCGGGAATCGAACCCCCAACCCTCGAGGTGTGAGGCGAACGTGCTAGCAACAAATCTTTAGCTTGATAATGAATCGCATACTGTATCATTAGCACATTTTGTCAGTAGCTGAGTTTACAGGCATGAGTTTATTGCTCTATTTTTCTCCCTAGTGGAATAACAAAGCCTAGCTCTTTTCTTTTAAATCTTTCAATTCAATTACAGTCAAAAACCGTTTTAATTTAGAACATGGGTTGTAAATACATTCGGTGGGCCAGATTAGAAGCTTTATCTTCTAGCTTTAGAAGGTTTGGTTACTCTTCTGCACTAACAAACCCGCTGTCTGTCTCAAGTAAATAGACGCATCAATCCCAAACCATAAATCCCATAAAATCAAGCAGGCATGTTTCTATTACTACTGTTTATTAGGACCACCATTCTGATCCTGGGTAAGATTCCTCTTTGCTCACAGAACAGCTTCAATTCATCCTGGCATAGATTTGCACAAGATTTCAGAAACATTTGTTGTTTGTTTAATTTGTCAGCTGTATATTCAAGCCTCCAATCCATGTTTCTACCACAACATTTTTTAAAAAAGTGCTCTGATGGGTTTAGGATGACCTTGAAGTATGCATGAGGCATGTCATGTTCATGGAACCAATTGGACATGACGTTAATGATGTTGCCATTATATGATGGCTAACAAGATTCAAGAAAACCCACATCGTTACACCGTCACCACCACCACCAGTCACACAAGGCAGATTTAGTATTAGATTCATGCTGATGATGCCAAATTCTTCAAATGGTCACAGAATCTAGGACCAGACCAATGGTAATGTTTTGCAAGTTCTGGTCAATCTGTTCCCAATAAATCTTCAGATTCCAGATTTTATGCTCACAACAGTTGTATTGAATGGTTAATTGAATGGCACCTTACTGTCATTTCAAACCAGTCTGGCTATTCTCCTCTGTCACCAACAATGAATTTCTACCTGTAGAACTGGATGCCAGGATATCAGGAGCATCTGAAATACTCAAACCAGTCCTTCTGGCATTTAATCCATGCCATAGTCAAAGTCACTGACTGATTTTTTCCTTTGTTTGATGTGAAACCTTTTCTAACTTGTCACCTACATGATTGCCACATGATTGGTTCGTTAGTTACTCACACAAATAAGCAGGGAGCAGTGCATGTCTTTGGCCACTTAGAATAGATAGAAGTTAGATAGAAGCAAAGTACCACTAATGCGGTGTAATGAATATTCTCATAATCTGTTTTATTAATTCCAGATAGCTAGAAACAGTGTGTAAGAAATATACACTTAATCCTCCCACCTAATTCCAGTCAGATGGATTCTATAGTGCAGGGTACGATTGCTTTTCTCATCATGGCAAGCTGAGGCAAGAGTGCGTGTTGCTGATAATTTGCTTAATCTAAAAGCAATTGCCTCCCTGCCTCCCTCTATCTTCCCGAAGCTGGAAGGGCCGAGCATGTTTAAGCCTGTCGTTCTGTCCCATGTCCCTGCATGCAATCGATACTAATGTGACTAGCGGCACGGCTCGCTATGGTATCGATTGCACTAGTGGAGAAGTGAAAAACAAAAACACAATGCTTGCTTTTCACACTTGGCTTCCTGTGTGGGTGAGTGGACGTCATGGCACCGTGCGAGAGCTAGACGTGGCATCAACAAAACATGTCGCAAACTTCTGGGTTTTAAGAAACGAAGGATCATTAAATTCCTGTCTTCATAAAAACTATTTCCCAAATCTTCCAGCTATAAATAACCTTCATGGTTCTTCCTTTCATTTCTTTTATCATTTTTCTCTTCCATACGCTTTACATTGACATAATAATTACGTGTCTTAGCATCCATAATGCACCACTTAGCTTTCTGCACATTGGTCAAGGCCTGCTGCTCAAAAATGTTGGTTGATCTGTGGCAAGATGTTCATTCTTGCACTTTTCTCATAATATAATTCAGTTTAAAGGAGAGGGGCCATGTTGGATCGATGCAGGGTCACTCCATGATGGATGAGACTGCATTTAACTAATTTCGTCTCAAGACAGATTACTCAGCTCCAAATGCAGAGGCCGCCTGCTTCTGTGTGTCTCTTCTTGCTCTCCCATCTTTCTCTATCAGTCTTATGTAGGGACCGACACTGATCAAGTCTTCATTGTTGGTTCTGTTTGCTGTTGTTCTTTACTGATCGGTGAAGTTCGTGATGGACTTTCTTGGTAGAGATCATTGTCCTGTAATCAGATTATATTTGATCAAATATATTTCATTATTTTTCTCCCTGCACAGTGCTCTGGTTTGACCCTGATCATTGTCCCAATGTCTTTCATTTCATCTTGCTTTTTTTCTGGTGTTTCTAGGAATGGGGTCTATAAAATGGACAGTTTATTTCTAAATAAAATTTATACTTAAAATATACTGTTCAAGTAACACAGTGCCATTTCCGCTCTCCTATACAGTTATTACTTATTATTATACACTGTAGATAGATAGATAGATAGATAGATAGATAGATAGATAGATAGATAGATAGATAGATAGATAGATAGATAGATAGATAGATGGGAGTCACTGGATGATAATGATGATGATGGGGATGCACTTACTTCCAGGGATTTCAGAACAGCGTAACAGATATTGCATCATCGGGCAGGCGTGGCTGTTTTTGAAAATAGCTTAACTGTAAGATAATAAAGCATAATAGATATAAAATAGGGGGGCACGGTGGCTTAGTGGTTAGCACGTTCGCCTCACACCTCCAGGGTTGGGGGTTTGATTCCCGCCTCCTCCTTGTGTGTGGAGTTTGCATGTTCCCCCCGTGCCTTGGGGGTTTCCTCCAGGTACTCCGGTTTCCTCCCCCGGTCCAAAGACATGCATGGTAGGTTGATTGGCATCTTTGGAAAATTGTCCGTAGTGTGTGATTGCGTAAGTGAATGAGAGTGTGTGTGCCCTGCGATGAAAAGGTAGGTTGATTGGCGTCTTTGATTGGCATCTTTGGAAAATTGTCCGTAGTGTGTGATTGCGTAAGTGAATGAGAGTGTGTGTGTGTGCCGTGCGATGGGTTGGCACTCCGTCCAGGGTGTATCCTGCCTTGATGCCCGATGACGCCTGAGATAGGCACAGGCTCCCCGTGACCTGAGGTAGTTCGGATAAGCGGTAAAAAATGAGTGAGTGAGTGAGTGAGTGAGTGAGTGAGTGAGTGAGATATAAAATATAAAATCTACCTGTATTACTGTTTTGTCCTTCACTATCCATCATAGGTACGCTCTTTTTTTTGAAAGAGGGCGTTTTTCCAAGACCTCCAGAAACACGCCCACTTTACGCCGTGGTAACGAAACCCATGGAATTTAGTGAATGGCGATGATGATGCATGCTCTATGCAGATATCTCCTGTAGTAAAGATGTTCAGTGGCTGGGAATTAGGTCTGCTGTTTGCTATATTACATGCTGTTTAGATGTGAAGATGAGTACGTTGCTCCTCTCTTTCTGCACATACCTGAACATTCTTTAATGCAGAAACGATATATAAACCAGCTTGTCCAATCTGTATGTTTTTTAATTTTCTGGTTTTGACTTTTGCCCTGGATATATATTTTACATTTGCCTGTGGCAGCTTACTGAATTATGCTGCCATGTGATTATGGAATAAGCCAAAAAAAATAAAAAAATAAAAAAAAGAGCTAGCATGGATATTAATCAAATTATGGGGGTGGGGGGATCTCATGGGTTCTATGTCTTAGGGCAACACTGCAAATAATTTTGTTTGTTCGTTCATCTTGGTGTCACTTATGATGACTGTAAAAAAACTGCAAAATAAAAGTGGTTAGCGATGTACTGTATGTTGTATGATGTTCTGCTTAAACTGATGAGTTAGTGTGTGGACAGACAGAAATGGCTGATAACAACTAGGTCAATCGTACCTGTCATACTTTGCAGGGCGGATGCTCGGACGCTCAGACAAACTCATGAGAACTTAATCAAGCGTATTGATCCTCACTTTTCTCACCACTTTCTCTGGGAGAGGGAAGCCTCTAAATCAGTTTAAATGGCTCTCTGGGGCAGTAGTGCCATTCTTTCACCTGCCACCATTTTCGCCAATCATACTATGACTCCACAACAAATAATATTGTACTTTTAGGAGAGAACTTCAAAACTAAACAGGCATAGAGCATGAAATCTTTCAAGATGTCCAAAAAAGATCCTAAAAAATTCCCCGTGAAAAATCCTTCAGTGGTCAATACTACTGCAGTAACAGTCTTTGGTACAAAATCTAGACATTGATTGTATGTCTTCACTGGGTCAGAAATACCAGCATCTGAATTTATTTGCTCAAATTAGCCCTGTCCTTGTGACAATGAATTTTACTACAAGTCTGTGTTTTACAGTAGGTCATATTTCTCCTTCATTGCTTGTTTCGATGCTAAACACAAAAGAATCCGTTGTTCTACCAGGGTTTATCCGAGTCTGCTTTAGATGCTTTAGATAACACTGATGTAGTCTTTAGCTACATTTCTGTTCCTATTGTAGGTATCTTTCATCCAAACGAATCTAGCTCTAATCTCTTATCCCAGAGACCCCAGAGATCTAAGAGGCTGTATTTACACCTGGTCACTTCATGCGTTTTCTGTGATCGGATAGCCTTCCGATGGTAAAAAGACCAGGTCTAAATGCCCTCCGAAACGTTTTCGAGACGGAAATAAATCCGATGGTTCAAACCACTTCAGGAGGTGGTCTGGGACGCAGGTGAAACTGGACAGGTGTAAATGAATGTGGTTGTTCAAGCCACATACGTCAGTGCTATACTCCTCCCAGACGGAAGTACGCCACTCGCAAGTGACTCACGAGTCGTGCATCGCGGCAGAAACAAATAACATGGACGACACGCAGGCACTTATTGCTCTTTGGAGCGATGAAAGCGTCCAACAAAAGCTTTGTAAAACATATAGAAACAAAAGTATATTTAAGTATATACACCAAAGTGTGTTCTATTTCAATTACCCCGGAAATGAGGTGAAATATATTTGCATTTTGGGCGGGAGTAGAAAGATCGGATCGATGTCCGATTCGCCGAGACGTATTTATGTGGTCTAATGTAAATGGAACAGTTTTAACAAATCAGATAAAAATCGGATAAAAAAAACAAAAAAAAACATGAAGTGACCAGGTGTAAAAAGGCCCTAAGTACAGTACAGCTCCGAACACTATTTCTGGAAATCTATCACACGGTGAAGTCTAGTTACTAATTACATCATCATGTGGAGTTTACACATTGAATTGGACTAGTTTTTTTCATGTGTTTATAGTTTTGGTTTTATTCTGCTCCTGTGAAGACACCCCTTTTTTCTGACAGTACCTTGTGACATGGTAGCCACAACTTTGTTCATGGATAACTTGAATCCTAGGAGAGCTGGCCCAGTTTCAGTTTCTGGAAATTTGCTTCCATGAAGAATTTCTCTCCTGGCCTTACAGACCTAACACACTACCGAATCGGGAGCAACTGTACTACTGTGGATCTGTGAAGTGAAGTGACATAAAGCTCTCTGGGTCTCTGGGACCTCGCATGCTGCAGAGTTTAGCTCCTAATTCACACATTTGAACCAACTTATCAACATTTAGTGTCATCATAGAAACTGTCAAGAGTCATGAAATGTAAAAGAAAAAGCAGATCTGTAGAAACATCGTAGTATCAACTGAATCAGCAGCAAGACGTCGATCTTGCTGCAGAGCTTAACTTTCAAACAGGCTTCTTGAGATCCTAACACCTTATACAAATTAGCTCTAAATCTTCTTCTATACATTCATCACCCTGAAAAGTTTATGTCTAGCCCTATGCCAGGAGAACAAGCATACTGCAGAATTTATTCCCATTCATCCATTATCATAGAATTTGAGACAAACTATGTAGCAGGGTATTTGGTCTACAGGAATAGGGTTGTGAAATTCCTCCTTGGTCAGCAGAAAGAGATCTATCTTGCAGGAACAAGACAACTTAGCTGCAGAGTTCAGCTCGGAGTCTGCTTCTTAAGATCATACATCCTTTAGAATTCTGTTCTAAAGCTTGCTTCGAACATTCATCCCCATTTAGAGTTTAGCTCCAACACGATTGTTTTACTCACCTGAGGCAGCTTATCAAGGCTTATAGTATGATCATAGTATTTAAGACGAGTGTCTTGAAATGATACAGCAGGCTGGTAGATCTATAGTAACAGGGTTAAAACACCTTCTTGGTCAGCAGCATGAGATCAATCTTACAGCAACAAGACAACTAGCTGCAGAGCTTAGCTTGGACGCTGCTTCTTGAGATATTACATCCTTAAGAATTTAGTTCTTTTAACATTCATCCCCCTGAAGAGTTTAGCTCAAACATTGCTTTGGGAGATCTAGTACATTTCACTCACCTGAAGCAGCTTATCAAAAACATTTTTTTATCATCTGAGAATTTGAGACAAGTGTCTCAATGATTTCACAGGCTGGTAGATCTAAGGACTCTGGCTTGAATTAACTTCTTTGTCAGAGTCAAGAAATGTTGATGCAATGTTTATCTTTGAATCTGTTTCTAGAGATTTTACACCCTTTAGAGTTGGTGCCAACCTTTCCAGAAATCCATCAACCTGAAGAGCTTAGACAGGGTTCCCACGCATCCTGAAAAACCTGGAAATCCTGGAAAAGTAATGACCAATGTTCCAGTCCTGGAAAACACATGGAAAATGAGAGAAAACTGTCTGGAAAAAAATCTTGTTGTAATGGAAAATTATTATTTTTAAATGTTCTTGATCATTTAAAGAACAGTTTACAACTGGTCGAAACAATTAACTTCAGTAACAGTCTTTTGTTGGTGGTTTCAGGTGCTAGGAATGGTTTAAGTGCTCGAATGTTTTCAGCAAATGGTGACGGGTAAGCAGGTTATATTAACGTTGTTAATCTGAATATCATGTGCAAGGGGAATGCACAGCAAACTAAAGCATGCATGACGGCATTGGCCTGAGAAAGGAAAGGGTATTAATATGTGCGGTCTTTTTATTTTATAAATGTTGAAACTTCATTCACATGTCAAATTGTCTTTAAAAGTATAGTTAAGTAATAGCCATAAAGTGTACGTTGTTTTTAAGACTTCTGGAGAGAAGAACATATTACTTTAGGCCGTAAATCTGTGATCTTTGTCTTTTTTTTGCTAAATTTGAAATGTCCTGGAAAAGTCCTGGAAAATGATCTCTGAAAAAGAGTGGGAACCCTGTTAGATCTATAGTACTGGGAGAATGTTACAGCTGCATTACAAACTGGTTGATCTTTAGAACCCGGGACTCTAGATAGGATGCCAGACCATCACCGGACACCAATCACACGTGAAAGTTCACTTTGACAATGCCTTGGATCTGCAAAACAGCAATAATACCCATTGGACCAGTGACTCACACTGGATGAGATCAGTCCATCACAAGGAATCACATTTTTATTCACACCTCGAGGAAAATTTAAGTAGTTAGTATACCAGTGGGCATGTTTTTGGGAGGTCAAAGGAAGCTGAAGCTAGAGGAAACCCCACATGGACACAGGGAGAATGTGCAACCTTCAAACTGCATAGCATTGTTTCTGAGTTACAAATGATACCACCAAAATTCAAGGCATATTCTCTTTCATGTTAACGGATTATTCTATGTTTTTCTTTTGTCGGGGCAGATAAACGACGTACAGATACGGAGGTTTTATTTATTAATGCATTCTGATATCGTCTCTGTTCCAATGCGGAAATACATGCTGTGTTGTCAGAGTAAAGACTCTGGTCAAAATGATGAAGGCTTTTAATATCACAAATGCACAGGAGCGCTGTGAACTGAGAAATATGTTTGTCTGCTGGTTTAACTGAATGCTTAGAGATGTCTGGTAGTGGCTTATTGTCATGCTAACTCTACCACCTGATCAGAACTTTAGAAATCAAACTTTATATTATCTCCTTCCTTATTTCATTCTAGGGAATATTTTTCATCGCTATCGCCGAAATGCACGCCGGAGGGTTAAGCTGCTTGAAAAAAAAGTACTTAAAAATGAAATTCTATTTTATGCCACAGTACTTCTTAAGCTTTTAAATGACACAAGCATGCCTTGGAAATCAATTAAAAATTAGCTGATGTTTGCATAACTCAATCCAGCAAAAAATTTACAAAGGTTAAGGCTAGAGTCGGGCCGCCGTCAACCTTCGCAGCTAATTTAATGACATCAATGCAAAATCCTGTTGGCGTGTACATGTGAAAATTCAAAGGTCACAAAAAAAAAAATTCTTTCACTTCTAGGAAGCCAAACTTTATGTAGAATGAGAATCCTTTTAGTTCGAACAAACTCTTTTGTGACTTATCTGTAATTAGATGTGGTATGTGGTAGCCTAATGGTTAAAGTGCTGGACTACCAATCAGAAGGTTGTGAGTTCGATTCCCCTGTCCACCAGGCTGCCACTGCTGGGCCCCTGAGCAAGGCCCTTAACCCTCAATTGCTCAGTTGTATAAAATGAGATAAAAAAAAAGGTAAGTCGCTCTGGATAAGGGCGTCTGCTAAATGCTGTAAATGTATAAAGTGTATTAGACCTCTGAACAAGATCACAGTGTTCAGAAGAAGAATCTGGAAGCCAGTCAACATTGTAATTGCGATAACGAGAAACTAGTGGCTAAAATCAGAAGAGGTCATTAACTCTGAGGTTTTAGAATAACAAATAAGAAAGCTTTGTATTATTTTACTCATTCGTGTACGTTATTGTTCCTTTAGCAACAGATCAGTCACTTGTATGGAGGACGTTCCACATGAACTAAGCATAATAATAAACAGGTTTGCTTTTATTAAACAAGGAATGTTTAATGTTTATAACACTTCTGGAAGGAGTCTCCAGAGTCAGCAATTTGTAACACTCAGATGTACAGCTGTCTTCAAGACAAAGTGTCGACAAACAATTTTACGAATTTATAGCTAATTTATAGAATTAAAATGGATGTTGCAAAACATAACAATATATGGATTCTTACTATGACAAGAAGATCTCCAATGTATTAAAAATAATCCAGTTAACATAACCAGTAGTGTAACAGATATATAACACTTAGAAGATCGGTTCACCAGATCGTAACATGTAAACAGAAACTGTTCTAGAGGATGAATAACACACACTGTACACGAAACACAAGTTGACCCAAGTGCAAAGATAATGTCTAATTTGGGTTTCTGTAGTGACTCAAAGAGGAAATCAGATGAGTATTTCTATCCATCTGTCCATTCTCTATACCGCTTATCCTACTGGCTCATGGGGAACCTGGTGCCTTCCTCAGGAGACTCGAGGCACAAGTATGTATTTGGACTGTGGAGGAAACCAGTGTACCAAATACATGCATTGTTGTTTTTAAATTGTCTGGTGTGCGTTCCTTTCTATACACTGCCGCTGTGTCAAGGGCGTACCATACCTTTTGCCACGGGTCTCCTGGGGAATTTTTCCCAAAAAGTATTTGGACTGTGGAGGAAACCAGTGTACCAAGAGGAAATCCCTGTGGCATGGGGGGAACATGTAAACTCCACACACACAGGGAAGAGGTAGGAATCAAACCACCAACTCTGGAGGTGTGAAGAAAAATGCACTAACCACCAAACCACCAAGCCCTCCAAACAAGCGCTATTTTTTTCTGTTAAAAACAAACGTATGTTTCTTGGCCCTTCTCACTTAGAGAAAAAAAGACTTATCGGTCCTCTTGCTCCTGTTCTTTCTCTTTCATATGTGTTGCTTACACACCCTGGCAACTTGCGGTAACTTACTGTGGATTGATGTTTTATCATCACTCAATACACAGAAAACACACAGCTCTGTCTCCAGTCATACATACCAATGTGTTTGTACATGTTTCACAAAGGTCACAGCTCACACCTCAGAACTGCCCGCAGTACGACGAAGGGATTGTTCTGAAGACCAATCAAAAGCTAAAACAAAATAGAGAGAGAGAGAGAGAGAGAGAGAGAGAGAGAGAGAGGAAGATAGTGTGAAAGTGATGCTCTCTGTCTTTCTGCTGACTCTCCATAGCAGCTCAGGCGAGGGAAGCTGCAAACATACTGGCATTGATGACTCTCCTCTTCCACCTGAGTGTGTGTGTGTGTGTGTAGAGGTGGAAGTCTGTAAATAGAAACATCATCTCTCTTGAGTCACTTCTGCTGACTCTTTTGTTTCCCCCCTGCAGTGCTGCACACACACTCAGCACAGGCAGTCATTAACACTAATTAACACAACGTCGGGTCAGATTACAGTATTCTGTGTGTACATTAGAGTCTGTTAACATACGTTTTCTTAAATTCATGGTTTCTTTTCATCAGTTAATCGATAATAATTATGTACTAACTTGTAATACATGAATCTATTCGACTTTATTTCAAGTTGAATTTTGAATTCTGATTGTTCTGGGAAAGAGCTGCAATTCTCAAGAACAAGATCTCTTGGTCTTTTTCTCATCTTCAGCTCATCAGACTGTGTCTGCTGTAGCTGATGAGTTGTCCTGGTCTTGCTTTTCTTCTCACCACGGATGTAAAGAGCGATTATTTCAGTTACAAAAGGCTTCCTGTCGGCTCAGTCGGGACTCATCGTTCTCCTCGATCGTGAAGATCTATGATAATTTGATGAATGTGCCATAACCATCTATCTATCTATCTATCTATCTATCTGTCTGTCTGTCTGTCTGTCTGTCTGTCTGTCTGTCTATCTATCTATCTATCTATCTATCTATCTATCTATCTATCTATCTATCACTGAAGCTCTTCACCAATCTATATTGGCCCGTCGATTGGAAAATGGTATGAAAAAGGTGGTTAGTAGATTTTTTTTTAACCTGTAAAAAATATTACAGTTGTGAATTCATGTAAGAAGAATGTCCACAACCAAATATTCTCTAAAAATTGAATCAGACTTTAACATCTCTCCCTCCACAAATCAATATTTATTTGAGAATACCTTGTAGAGGAATACGTATCGCATTAGTAATAAAATAAAATCCGTTTCTTGCAAGTAGACTGAATATATAGCCACGATTTATAGCGGACTATCACATATGGCACAGCTAAAGACGATAAGAGTCGAGATGGACCTAATAGGAATTCACTGGATTTAATGAACTCCTATTTACAACGTTAACATCCTGAACCCATAATGTTGGTCATATATCTTTGCTTTGGAGGTGAAATTACTCAGTTAATTTTCAGCGCGAACATTAAGAGCCGTGCCAGCCTATTCCACTGACGACGTGTTATCAAATATTAATGCTAAAAGAACCATCACAAGCCTCATATTAGTGCAATCCTGTCTCATTAAAGGTGTTCTTAGTGTTACTTTCAAGGGTCAAGGGTTTTCTTTTTTTGTTGTTGTTGGTCTGTGACACATGTACTTCGTTGTTCCCTTTTCTCTCTCTTTTTCTCTCGTTTCCCATTTACACCTCGCCTTCTTGTCCTGACACTTAAAAACAGGTGATGGCTCAGGAAAAAAAAAAAACAGTCCATTTTAAATTTCCTGTCTGCTGCTAGTGTTGTCTGTAGCTAAAAATATAATTGCAGCATTTGTTGTGCTTTCCTGTTACTTTTGAGCACATCGTCAATTTGCTACCGCATCTGTATTTATAAATATGGAATTTTGTCTGGTGATTTTCCTCTGACCAGTTTGAGGTCAATTTGACTACAGAAAATAGTTGGAAACATGTTTAAATTGACCACTTAGGACTGTATTTACCTGCTGTTATTGAATCTTTAAAGAAATTGAATCACTTTACCATCAATATGAGGCCAGTTTGGACTAAGAACACATGTTACAGACACCCACAATGTACAGCTTCCTCATATCTCATGTAGCTCTTTGCTGTTTTTTGTATGGTTATGGCACATCCATCAAATTATCATAGATAGATAGATAGAAAGATAGATCGATAGATAGATAGATAGATAGATAGATAGATAGATAGATAGATAGATAGATAGATAGATAGATAGATAGATAGATAGATACTGTAGATAGATAGATAGATAGATAGATAGATAGATAGATAGATAGATAGATAGAAAGATAGATAGATAGATAGATAGATAGATAGATTCAACTTTATTGTCATTGCATTGCATTTATTGTCATTGCATGGTACACAGCAACGAAATGCAGTTTGGCATCTACCAGAAGTGCAAAATGTAGCAGTCGTGCAAAAGTGCAGATAAATATCTAGCATATTTACAGCAAGTGGTATATGAAAGCAATATACAGTGAAGTCTACTATATGTATATATATATATATATATACATATATATATATATATATATATATATATATATATATATATATATACATACATACACTCACCGGCCACTTTATTAGGTACACCTTACTAGTACCGGTGTGGTCTTCTGCTTCTGTAGCCCATCCGCCTCAAGGTTCGACGTGTTGTGCATTCAGAGATGCTCTTCTGCATACCTCGGTTGTAACGAGTGGTTATTTGAGTTACTGTTGCCTTTCTATCAGCTCGAACCAGTCTGGCCATTCTCCTCTGACCTCTGGCATCAATAAGGCATTTGCGCCCACAGAACTGCCCTCACTGGATATTTTCTCTTTTTCCGACCATTCTCTGTAAACCCTAGAGATGGTTCTGCATGAAAATCCCAGTAGATCAGCAGTTTCTGAAATACTCAGACCAGCCCGTCTGGTACCAACAACCATGCCACGTTCAAAGTCACTTAAATCACCTTTCTTCTCCATTCTGACGCTCGGTTTGAACTGCAGCAGATCGTCTTGACCATGTCTACATGCCTAAATGCATTGAGTTGCTGCCATGTGATTGGCTGATTAGAAATTTGCGTTAATGAACAGTTGGACAGGTGTACCTAATAAAGTGGCCGGTGAGTGTATATATAAGTGTGTGTGTATATGTGTGTATATACACACACATGTTATATACACATAGATGAATGTGAAATGTTGGCAGAATGTACAGTAATGATATAAAGATACATATAGATAAAAAAATAGTGCAGATGTAATGAGGAGTAAAAAAGATAAACTATGTAATATGTACATGTATTGTACAGAGGTTTTATATACAGTGTTTTGTTTTGTGTTTGTTTTGTAGTGATCTAGCTTTTAAAAGAGTTAGTGATTTTGGTGAAATTTTGGTTGAAGCGACTCAGTGCTAAAATATGACTATCTAAGACTGGAATCATTCATTCATTCATCTTCTACCGCTTATCCGAACTACCTCGGGTCACGGGGAGCCTGTGCCTATCTCAGGCGTCATCGGGCATCAACGCAGGATACACCCTGGATGGAGTGCCAACCCATCACAGGGCACACACACACACACTCTCATTCACTCACGCAATCACACACTATGGACAATTTTCCAGAGATGCCAATCAACCTACCATGCATGTCTTTGGACCGGGGGAGGACTTCGTTCGGGAGAACATGCAAACTCCACACACACAAGGTGGAGGCGGGAATCGAACCCCGACACTGGAGGTGTGAGGTGAACGTGCTAACCACTAAGCCACCGTTCCCCCCTAGGGCTGGAATATGAATTGAAAATCTGTGATGGGAAAATGTGAATAAATATGAGCATGAATGAAGAAAGGACACATTGGCAAGACATGGACAGATTTGAAAATATGTTGTATTGTAGAAAGAAATGTTCACTGGTCAAAATGAACAAAAAAAGGCCAAAATAACGATCAAGCACCAAACAAGTGGGGCATCTCAGACGGCGGAAGTTGTGGAGCTTTTCTATGAATATAATCCCCCTTAATATTCTAGGTAAAAACATAAATACTTGAAACACTACAAATTCTTAAAGTCCTGAGCGTCTACTTTCATATGAGCTTCATATTAACACCAGTGTTGAACATGGACACAACCGAACGGGAGTAAACTCCATTTTTTTGGAAACTGGGATGAAATAAATAAAATTTGTCCAAAGCTAGTTCAAAGTCATCCAGTGGTAACATGAAGCGTCATTACAAAACAAAACAAAACAAAAACACATTAGATTGCTTAAGCGTTTAAAGCTTACTGCCGTCAATATTCAGTCAAGTAAACAAGAAAAATTTGACAAGTTTTATTTAGGATTGTGTCTTAGCATGAAGCTACACTGCTTAGATATCATTTATAGACTGTTTGGTGAAAGCAATGATTCAGACAGTGCAACAATCAGGTAATGGAGTCACAAGCTGTGTATCATTTTTCTACCCTCCAATTCTGTTCATCATATTGATTTGTGTCTGAGCTCCTGGTGAATTCTCACCCTCTGCTTTCACACTCCATACATGTGAAAATGTTTTTTTTCCTCAATAAAAAAAAAACTCAATTAACTCTGTACCACGCGTTCGTGAAAGGAACCGAGTGGGAGTCACTCGTTCTCATGTGACAACCACCATTATTTCTCAGCATGTGGACCTTGGAAAATGTCAGAAACTATTCCAGACACCATCATGAACTCTCCATCACGACAGGAAAACCTTCGCTTTCCCAATAGGGGGTTGGTTACATGAATAAACTGGTTATTACCCATCTGTTTGACTGTTTTTGCTTTTGTCCTCATCAAACCAGGCCTGAGCACGACTTCATGTTGCGAGTTGCCTTGAGCTTCCACCATTTCCTGCGGTTCAACAAGCCAATTAAAAAGCAGATACACACCAGAGTTTTTGGGCAGGTGCAGGTTAGAACAGATATTTTGTGCTCCTGAGTAGGCACTGATGACGCGATCCACGTTTGAGATCAATGATTTCGATTAATTGTATCTCCTAGCTTCACGGTGACAGAAATCTGCAGAGCTGGAAGATGGGTAAGGATCGTGTCATGTGATTGTGCAGTAACGTTTGCTTACTTCACCGCTCTGTGCACGTACTTATACAGCGCAGTGAGTCGAGCATTTAATATTTGCATAGACATCGTATTTCTGCCCACCTAGAGCCCAATTACTGGAGTCAGGTTTTCTGTGCTGTCCACCTGCCACAGGCTTTACACTGAAGGTAAGAGCAGAAATAAATAATGATGATGGAGGAAAGAAGAAACCCTGAAGCTTTTGCCCCCCACCCCCACCCCTCATTCGATCTACATATAATACGATCCACCTTCACGTTATTGCTTCATTTCATCAATCTGACTTGTCACCTTACTTCTCAAGGCATACCATTGGGTTACTATTGTATAATAATGCTGTGGGATGAATCCACGATCCAGCATGCAGCTTATCAAAGTTTGTAAATCGATATAAATAAATGCTCCTGTTATATCTGGCTTTACCATGAACGTGTCTTTAAACATGAACAACTACGCACTCTCTCTCACTCACTCATTTTCTATCCGCGTATCCGAACTACCTCGGGTCACGGGGAGCCTGTGCCTATCTCAGGCGTCATCGGGCATCAAGGCAGGATACACCCTGGACGGAGTGCCAACCCATCACGGGGCACACACACACTCTCATTCACTCATGCAATCACACACTACGGACAATTTTCCAGAGATGCCAATCAACCTACCATGCATGTCTTTGGACCGGGGGAGGAAACTGGAGTACCCGCAGGAAACCCCCAAGGCACGGGGAGAACATGCAAACTCCACACACACAAAGTGGAGGCGGGAATCGAACCCCCAACCCTGGAGGTGTGAGGCGAACGTGCTAACCACTAAGCCACCGTGCCCCCAATGACTACGCAAAGACATCTAAATAATATTTCCTGGATTATAAAATATAGATTTGTTAAAATATATATTACTTACAAAAAGTGTTTTTTTTTCAATATTATTTAATAAGGAATTCTTATAATTGTGATAATCAAACACACTGAAATCTTTATATACAGTTTAATGTTAGATTGCATTGTTGTATTGATTTTTTCATGGGGTGTACAAACTTTTGCACTCAACCGTACATACAGCACTGCAGACACTTAGATTTCCACAGTTTTTGCCTTATATTTCCTGCCTATTGATCTTATGCCCAGTTCCTGTCAATGTCCAGCGTGATTCAAAAATCATTAGCAAAGTGAGCTCGACAGTCTCAATTGTACGTTATAGAAAAATAGTTTAAAACATACAGTTAATTTTGGGCTTCTTTTGGTGTTAAGACTTTAAGAGCAATCAGATACTGCAGTATTTAAACATCTAGTCAAGCCTTTGTACATATCTTTAAATATTAGATTATGTTTATTAAATATAACTTTATTTCCTCCCCAGTTTGATCGCTTACCAGCTCTCGCGCACTAACTAGCTCAAGTAATGCTACGGACTCCATTTCCCATAACACACCACAGACTACAAACAGATATACGTGAGGGTTAGTGCCCAGCAATGATAGCTTGACAGTGGTGGGATTTGAGCTCACAACATATTAACCTGTGAGCTTCTTCTTCCCAATACAAACACGTCCACAACGGACTCCATTTCCCACAACACACCTGCACTAACATGTTTACAGTCACCGTCCATGCCGTTCAAATTGTGTGTGCAATTTAGCTCAGAGTCCATATCTGCGCTTAAACTACATCACCCATCATCCCTTGCACATTTTCCTGTCATACCTCTGACTAAACACTCTGTCCTGTTCTGCTGTTCTGTTATATTTTGTTTTTCACTTTGCTCACAGTTTGTATGTGAAATATTTTGTTTTGCAATCACCTTTTGATGTTTGTAGAATTTTTAGACACTCATGTTAACGGTCTGCGCTCACGCTACACTCATCGACGCAGACGGCTGAAGAGTTTAGGGAATTCCGGGCCGTCACTTGGGAACTAGGATCTAATCTTAAATACAGATCTCATGTCGAGTGTGAGTGTGTGAGGGTGTGTTAGGGTGTGTAAGTGTGAGTGTGTGACTCGATGACTTGAGGCTTAAGGCTGCATAATGTGCCATATGTGATAATGCAAAGATAATAGCCATCACTTCGTACTGCGTTATTGGGTTCTTGAGAGTGGAAGAACTGCAAAGCTCCTCTCTCTCTCTCTCTTTCTCTCTCTCTCTCTCCCATTTCTCTTTTCACTATACACATCTCTCTCACACCTTCCCCATTGTCTCCCTCTCCCCCTCCTTCTCTCGGTCTCTGAGCCACTGAGCTACTTTATCTTCATCCCGGATTTTCTTCCCCCTGCCTTGCTTTTGGAATACGGCGAGAACAGAGAAGAGGAGCAAATCTACCATGAGCTGCCATCATCATATCTTGTTTCAATGACCTACACAGAGTTGCACAGCTAAACACTGTCATGCTGCAGTATTATATAACCGCATAATACAGACTTCTTTAATCAAATACTTACACAATCAAACACACACACAAACACACACACACAAAGCGAAGAACAAGAGCACCACCATCTTTCTGGATCAGTTCGAACGTGACTGATCTGCAGATCAATGAATACAAGGTGAGCAGACCTTAAAAAGCAAGCAGGGCATGTTGCCCATTTTCATTTCCTGTTGTGAAGGTGAGTGCACACGATTATGGGCCGAAGCGTCGACCTCGTATGGTCAAGTTTATAGATTTGCACAGTTTATGCACGGCTTACCGGTCTTTGTAAATAGTCTTAGCCCTTGCCTTAGATATCATGAAGCTCCAAGGAAAATGACACGTCAGGGTTTTCCTTCCTGCAACACATTTTATTCCACAGAGCTACTGAATCCTCTAATCTGATTGGTTTGAAGGTGTTGATGAGTTTGCTAAGACAGTGGCTTTGACAGTAGCACAGCTGCAAATCACAGGTTTATATAAATGCTTCCTTTCTAATACATACCGTGTCTGTACTGTAGTGACATCTTACACAAGAGCTCGTGTGAGCTTTTTAAGATCCACATAAACAGATTAAAGACATTTTAGTTTTCTGACACAGGCAGGACATTAAGCTTTGCAGTTTCTTTAAATATTAATTTGCACTAGTTTAGTTTTGCCTATGTTCAGTATTGAACGTCTTGGTCATGTCTCACTCCACAGTGGGGCTTAATACAGTATGAAGCTTAATATGAGCTTCATTCATTCATTCATTTTCTACCGCTTATCCAACTTCTCTGGTCACTGGGAGCCTGTGCCTATCTCAGGCATTGTGAGAATAATTGCCTAAAACAATCTTTTCTGGTAATGTTGCAGACTGTCTGTAAAGAGTACATTGATCTTTGTCCCCCACACACAGATATACACCCCCCCCCCCCCACACACACACACACACACGCTCTTGTCCCTTAATTCTCTTGTTCCCTAATTAGTCTTAAAACAGATGGCCGTGCCATAATTATTCCTTACGTTACCAACTATGTTAACTAAGGGAAGTATAGGTTCACATGCCTATAAGACCTGACCTGACATTGGGGTAACTGAGAGGTCAACCTAAACATAGATGCTCATACACATAGCAACACACAGACCCAATACAACCTCCCCCTTCTTGAACGACTATATATTCCTGCTTTTCCTAATAAACTTTGGAACTTCTCTTTGAAAGACTGATGCGTGTGTGTTTCATTGAGACTTCCCCAAGGCCTTGTGGAGAACAGAAATCGAGCAGAGGAACGAGAGGCTGAATTTAAGGTTATCCTGCCCAGGCGGCAGATGAAAGAGGGTTACCCTGTCCAGGCGACAGATGAGAAATTCCTTACAGTTTTGGGGGCTCGTCCGGGATACCAGTATTCGGGTAAGTGCTGATTTGGTATCTTGTCATACCTGTTAAAGTGTAGGCACTTACCTCGTGTACTGGTATTTATATTGGGGGATATCAGAAGGACGGGCAAGTGCTGATTGGTATCTAGTCATACCGTTCAAAGTGTAGGCACTACTGTGCTGATATCCATATCCGTGTATAGTTAAATCGATATTGTCGAATGTATGCACGATGTGTAAGGGAATTCGTCACTGATTATTGAACCAGTGAAAAAGCATGCGCAACGTCTCTAAGGTTAGAGGCTATAAATTTATTTGATCGCCCTCTCTGTCTCGATCGCTGGTCTCCAATTGTGTTGTTTGTATTGTTTTGTTTGTGTATAATAATATTGGTTGTACCTATAGTTGGACATGGGTAATTCAGGAATAAAATATCCTAAGCCAGACCACGAGGAAACTCCTCGTGACTGGATGAACCGTTGTGGTCTAGGTTGTTATACTACCCCCTGGCTAGATAATTTAGCAGGATGGACCGAATCACAACCTCAGTTTTTGACATATCCTCGCGGTGGTATTTTTAAACCTGAATATTTGGCGTCTGCTTACATTAAAAAATATGACGGCTTCGGTGACTCTGATTAGGATTTTCAGTACATGACAGACGGTTATAAGAAATGGTTAGAAATGAAACTAATCTGGGATAAATATCACTCTATTCCAAACTCAAAAAAAAAAAAAAAAAAAATCTCTGCCGAAGTTTGATCGCTAATCCTTTGTTCCTCACAACCTTCATGCATAATTGTAGATTTGAGGTGCAGAAGGTTCTTAAAGATCAGTTCACAGATCATGGCAATATGAAAGTTAAAACTCTAGGGGAGAGAGTGCGCACCATGGAAGGCAATGGTATTTTAGAAAGTAGACAAGTAGTATGCCTCGCTGTGGCTGAAGGAAATGTATATAATGGTGACTCGGCCCGAGGGAGAGGCCGGGGAAGAGGAGGAAGTAATTCATACTCCCGAAGCCCCGGTGCCTGCTTTTATTGTGGTAGGAATGGGCCCGTAGGTCCCCTTCCAGCACTACCTTCAAAACCACCCCAAGCTGCACCCCGCCCTTTCACCGGGATGCAGGCAAATCCCTATCATGCATAGAGATGCCCACAGAGCGCGACCCTGACCATGCTACATTGTACATATGAATCACATCTGGTAAACGAAATGCCTTTTCTTGAGTTATGTGTAAATGGCACAGTGTATTCTTTCCTATTTGATACAGGAGCTACAATGTCAGTAATGGGGAAGCAATACAAGGGTCCTCTCTCAGGGGGATCCGTTAGCTCTGTGGGAATAGAAGGGGTCACAAAAGAAACGCCTTTTACTCCAGCCCTCCTCGTCACATGTCCTTCTGATCCTGACATTTTTTTACATCACCGATTTGTCAGAGTGTCCTTTTAATCTTTTGGGGAGGGATCTCATGAGCAGGCTACACGTTTCTATTAGCTTCTCTGGCTCTAAACTTGTTGTTTCTGTTCCTGAGTCTGCTCCACTGTCACATTTATCTGATATGACGTTTAATGACTGTTTTCTCTCTACCACACAGAAATCACCATCTTCGTCTTTTGCTTTACTAGACACTCTACCGCCCTCATTGTTGGCTGATCATAAGAATGATGTGGGTCTTGTGCAGTGTACACCCTATGAGGCTAAGTTAAACGGCACAGAGGAGGTCAGGTTATGAAACTATCTTATGTTCAACCAGTAATCTAGAAATTAAAGCCACCTCCTCATTAGATACGTTAGGTCACGCTCTTGCACGTCTAATTAGAACTCAGGATGGCACACTGCATGACACTCCTCATGATTGCTGTGCTGAAATCATTCACTCTACTAGCATTCGCCCTGATTTAGAATCCACTCCATTAAATACAGGCGATTTGCTATTTGTTGATGGCTCTTGTTCAAAGCCACATGATGGTCACTTTCTGTGTGGATATTCTGTGTGTGCTCTGCCTGATGTTGTTGTTGAAGCTTACTCTTTACCTTTTATCTCGGCACAGGCAGCTGAACTTTTTGCTCTGACTCGCGCGTGTATTCTCTCTGAGGGTAAGGATGTAACAATTTACACTGATTCACGTTATGCTTTTGGTGTCGCCCATGATTTTGGACGAATTTGGCAAACACGTGGTTTTCGTCCGCGGAGGGGAAACTTATTTCCCACTCATCACTGGTGCAGGACCTTATCACTGCCTGCCATCTCCCTCGTTCCTTAGCTATTGTCAAAACTAAAGCACACACACGTGATGATACTGTTGAGGCCAGAGGCAACTCTCTGGCAGACCGGGTAGCTAAACAAGCGGCACAAGCTCAAGTGCCCTTTCTGTCACTTTCTACTCCTATTAACACCTCCTTCCTCTCCTCCACTCTCATTCCCGGTTTAGATCTCCTGTCTGTACAATCTTATGCTACACCTAATGACTCCACCTACTGGCAAACGCAGAATTCGTACGTCGCCTCTGATGGCCTCTGGTACATCTCTGATGGCCGTCTTTGTCTCCCGTCTCACTGCCTTCCCTTTCTCGTGCGCGAGTTTCACGGTGTTACACATCGCGCCCGAAGAGGGGTATGGGAAGAGATGAATAAACTCTTTTGTGTGGCTAATTTAAAAGGTACAATAGACTCAATCTTATCTATATGTCTGACCTGTGCTCAAAATAATCCTACTAAAAGCACAGCTAAACATGAAAATCTTCCAATACCAACTGCACCTTTTTCTGAATGGCAAATTGATTTTACACACATGCCACCACAGGGGCCTTTCAAATATCTCCTGGTGATGGTTGATAAGTTCTCAAGGTGGGTAGAGGCTTTCCCCTGTCAGCGAGAAAATTCTAAGGTTACACGTATTCTGGCCAAAGAAATCTTGCCGAGGTATGGTGTCCCACACGCTATTGACTCAGACAAAGGAACGCCATTTACTTCTAAAATAACACAAGATCTGTGTAAGTACCTGTCTCTGTCATGGCGCTTTCATATTCCTTATCATCCCCAATCCTCAGGAATAGTGGAAATAACTAATCGAACAATTAAGGATAAGTTGACTAAAGCTATGCAGGCGACAGGTAACAAAAATTGGGTTGATTTGTTACCCGCTGTTCTAACAGAAATGAGAATGACACCACGAAAAGATGTCCATTTATCACCACACGAAATTATTTTTGGTCGTCCGTTTCCCACACCCTTGAAGAAGGATAAGCCAGCTATAGATACAACTAATCTTGATGTGCACATCGCTGAGTATTCCGCTGCCCTGATTGACACTTTATCAAAACACTATGAACAAATTTCAGCAGCTATACCTGTCATTTCTAAGGTGCCGACCCATCCCTTTCAAGTGGGAGAGATGGTATTGATTAAGTCATTAAAACCTAAACCATTGGGCGAAAGTAAGTATGATGGGCCAGCGGAAATAGTCGCGACTACGCGCACAGGTGTACTAACTGATCTTTTTCCACAGTGGATCCATGCTACCAGGGTGAAGAGATGTCCTCCAGGGGTCGACTCCGCTGTAAATGCATAAAAGTATTCTCTGTGTAACACCATTTTCTTTATGTTACAGAGATACAGCCTTTTAACCCTTCCATGAGTTTTCTAGAAGGTGCTTCCAATCTCCTGGTTTCTCCTATCATCACTCTACGATGCTCAGCAGTGACCCCACAGACCCTTCTGTGCTGGTTCTTCGGACATCATTAAAGCTGCAGGAGGTGACAGAAAAGGCTGCAGAGAACTGAACGACTACCTCTAGTTGAGTACAGGACACACAACCAGTGACCAGTATGGTTGTCATCTTCCTCATCTTGATCATCTGCCTTGGGACAGGGTTACCCGTCTAAGCGCATCCTCATGACAACGAATTCTGGAAATTCGCCAATTGGACAGCCAGGCAACATACTAACGAGTCGTGTTATGTGTGTCAGGTGTTCCCAACGTCTGCCACCACAACTAGCCTGAAACCTCGAAATGACACTCTTGACACTACCCTCACAGTGATGGCCCAGATCTGCATCTCCGAAACGTGCATATCAGGAAGAACGACAGAGAAAGGACACAAAAATCAGCATATAAGATATCTAAGGAGAACTGGTGCTAGATGGTGTGCAAACAACACAAACGATGAGTTCTTTTGTATAAACGCATTAAGAACAGCACTGAAGATGGACCAGAAAGGCACTGCTTTTGTGAAGGACTTCCAGGCCCTCCAGGGACCTAACCACCAGTATACAGTTTGTGTAACAGCAAGGGGAAACATTTTCTTAGGAAATCTGACAACAAAAAGCTGTAACAAAACCTACACAGCATGTGAATTAGGACAGGAAAATGCAAGCACATGTTCCCTGATCTACCCAGGTGAAACCGGCACTACGTGGAAGCAGAACTGGTACTGGGTGTGTGGAAAAAATGTCTACCTGTATCTACCCAAAGGGTGGGGCGGAACATGTGCACTTACACAATTTGCTTCACATTTATCTATAGTCAAGGGTAATCGCACCCATAATGTTCGTCACAAAAGGTCTACAAATGATTGTTCCTGTACTGTTTATTTTGCTTTTGTTGTGCCTTTGTGGCCCTTGTATTCTTCAATGTCTTCAATCAATGTTACATCGTATGATTTCTGGGTATCAACTTATCCCCAGAGTATCAGAGTATTATCCTATTCCTATGCAAGGTAAATAGATGATGTATGTATTTAGTATCTGAGAAGTGACTGAGGGTCTGGCCCAGGCCAGGGATGCAGTAATAGTGATTACTCGCTTAGCCCGGCTTCCAGAGAAAGATAGATAATCATACATGAGTTGTTTATCCATTATAAGTTTATCATGGATAAAAGAGGGGAATTGTGAGAATAATTGCCTAAAACAATCTTTTCTGGTAATGTTGCAGACTGTCTGTAAAGAGTACATTGATCTTTGTCCCCCACACACAGATATACACCCCCCCACACACACACACACGCTCTTGTCCCTTAATTCTCTTGTTCCCTAATTAGTCTTAAAACAGATGGCCGTGCCATAATTATTCCTTACGTTACCAACTATGTTAACTAAGGGAAGTATAGGTTCACATGCCTATAAGACCTGACCTGACATTGGGGTAACTGAGAGGTCAACCTAAACATAGATGCTCATACACATAGCAACACACAGACCCAATACAACCTCCCCCTTCTTGAACGACTATATATTCCTGCTTTTCCTAATAAACTTTGGAACTTCTCTTTGAAAGACTGATGCGTGTGTGTTTCATTGAGACTTCCCCAAGGCCTTGTGGAGAACAGAAATCGAGCAGAGGAACGAGAGGCTGAATTTAAGGTTATCCTGCCCAGGCGGCAGATGAAAGAGGGTTACCCTGTCCAGGCGACAGATGAGAAATTCCTTACAGGCATCATCGGGCATCAAGGCAGGATACACCCTGGACGGAGTGCCAACCCATCGCAGGGCACACACACACACTCTCATTCACTCACGCAATCACACACTAGGAAAAAAATACCTGAGCAGCTTGTGTGGACATAAAATGGTCAAATCCTTCAGATATTGGAGAGAAGACCCCGACATTAGCGTGTCACGTTAGCAAACAGAATGAGGAAAATGACAGTTGATTGTCAATGGCTACCCCAAGGTTGTGAGCTTGACTTCTCCACACAAATGTTTTTATTTTCAAAGTAAATGGTGATATCCAACCCATGTCTGCTCTCTGAGATGCCCCAAGTGCTTATTAGTGCATAGACATATAAAATATGAAGGTGTTTATCTTTAACGCTAAAGTTCTGTGTAAGGTTATTAACCAGAGGGAAAAGCCCATGTAACTAAATACACATAAAATGCACATGCTGTTCTTTATTAAATAAGAAATGGACAAATTTATGTCATATAAAAGGAATATAACGCTTCATGATTCATTGTTATACTTTCCACAAGGTTTTGGAGACTGTCCGTGGGGATTTTGCTCATTCAGACATAAGAGCATTAGTCGGCACTGATTGCTAGTTTTATAGCTACGGTAACTTATTTAGCTTAAGAAGCTACAGTAGGAAGTTTGTTAGTGTAACTGTGAGAGAATATATTTTTGCATGCACATATTCTTTTACTGCCATTCCTTTTCAAATAAACATTAATTTGGCACACAAAAGTCGAACTAGAGCTGTAATATCTGTAAGGAGTGCTACACATGTAGTAAACAGTGCTATGAACCAACATTCATCAGTCTGCTGGCCTGAAAGACATGAAAGACATGTAATTTAATACTGTGGGAAAAAAATCTACACCTAACCCTTATTTTGTACATTTCTCATTCTTGGAAATTTTTTAACCCGTTTTTTTTTTTTTTTTTTTTTTTTACCAGTACACACCAATGTTCTGTTCTGCCGGCAGAGGGGAAATGGACTTAAGGGAAATTTTCAATCAGAAGAAAACAAATGAATGATTTCCTGGCTGTGAGTTTGATCTAAAATGAGTCAGGACTCTGTTGGCTTTCAGTGTGAGACGTGTGTTTTTCCCACTGTTGATAACCTTATAATGAATTTTAGTGGTTGATAAGAAACACATTCGAAGTTTAGATGCTTTTTAGATGAACAAACACTTGGGGCATCTCAAAGAACAGCAACATTTATGGCCTTTTTACACCTGGTCACTTCATGTGTTTTCTCTGATCCGACAGCTTTCTGATTTGTTAAAACTCTTCCATTTACATTAGGCCACATAAACGCGTCTCGGCGAATCGGATATCGATCCGATCTTTCTGCTCCCGCCCAAAATGCAAATATATTTGACCTCATTTCCGGAGTAATTGAAATGGAACACGCTTTGGTGTATGCGGTTTTCAGAACGCAATCAAAAAGAAGACGAAAAAACTGGTTACGACGGTTATGCTACAGAAAACAGCGTTTACTGTTTGCTGCGTTTTCGCTGGCGGCAGCAGCGCATTTTAAGACCCGACGAGACACCTGAGTGAAAGATCACCTGCGAGTGACGTACTTCCGTTTGGGAGGAGTATAGCGCTGACGTATGTGGCTTGAACAACCACATTCATTTACACCTGTCCAGTTTCATCTGAAACGCATCCCAGACCACCTCCTGAAGTGGTTTGAACCATCGGATTTATATCCGTCTCCAAAACGTTTCGGAGGGCATTTAGACCTGGTCTTTTTACCATCGGATAGCTATCTGATGACAGAAAACGCATGAAGTGTCCAGGTGTAAAAAGCCCCTTAGTTTGAAGATACAAACATTTGCCTGAGAATAAAATCAATATAAATATATTGTCATGTATATCGTACTATATATCATTTATGTTTTTTTGTACCTTTGCTATGACTATATTGATCCTAGTAGGCTAGAGATAAACAGAAATACTTAAAAACCCTACAAACTCTTAAAGTACTGAAAGAGTGCTTATTTTCATATGAGCTTCATATTAACACGACTGTGGAGTGGGACATGACAAAGACATTCAGTGATCAACATGGACACAACACGAACAAAGGAGCAAACTTCATTTTTTGGCATCTGGAAAAAAAATGTTAAATAACATAATTTATGAGAGAAATTCCTCATATTGCACCTGTGCACATATGGACTCAAGCATCAAATCCCAAATTCCTTCCTCGTCCTCTTTCTGGATCTTTTCCTCCTTAGAGCACTATTTATCCTCTCTCATTTTTTCTCCACACCTGTAGTTCTGGCTTGTAGTCAAGGGTGCTGTGTCACACTCACAGTGTGTGTGTGTGTGTTTGTGTGTGTGTGTGTGTGTGTGATGAACGATGGGACCAGGAGAAAAGCACAAGGGCCTCTCAGCTTGCAGGGGGCTAAATTACCACCATTGATTGTGTGGCTTTGACACCTGGACAAAAAAGCCTGATCATTCATTGTGTTAAAAGATAATTATCAAGCTGTTTGGACCTTGTTATAGCCATGATTGTTTTCTCGCACACGCTCCTTCCTTCTCATTCATTGTAATCAGCCACTAAATGCAATTTCTACACCTTGATTTTAGTAATTTGGGTCTTTAGGGCTGTTTTATAACAGCTGATGGTGTGTTTTGCAAAGGTTCAGTGTATACACTGAGGTGTTTCAGGAGGATGGAAATAGCTTGAATGTGACAGCTGTTAATAATTTAAAGTAAAGTGAAGTTGTTAATAAATCCAATCGAGACTGAATTTTGTTCATGTGTTCAAAACACTGTAGCTGATGCATACACTATAAATACCGAGTCACTTAGAAATCGCTATACAGATAATACCTCATGGGTTATTGTTGATGTTGACCAGTGTGTTGGAGTCATATTTAATACAACTTCCAAGGACTTAAAAAATAGACAATATCAATGTTGATTCTAGACACCCAAGTTGTTGGTTACCTCAATAACCATACCCATGCATTTACATTAGGATAAATAGCAAACGCAGGGTTAGTATGAACTTGACCCCAGTGCTAGCATATAATCTAAGATAGTGTTACAGAAATAACTAGCTAAGAATATCATTTAATTGAAATCACTTAATTAAATCATCTGTAAAGACTTTCTTAAAAAAATATTAATGCAATTAAAGCCATATTTTCTTCTCAGAAAATGTTAACTAGCATATTTTATTTTTTAGCATGCTAACACTGGCTATCAAACCAAACTTAAATGTTCAAAATGTTTTGTGTCACGGATCTCCATCCATGTCAGAACAAGTAGTAAAAGCAGAAACCATTAGACACATTCATGTTGACAAGGATAAATGGAAGATATGCTTGTTTCTATTTTCTGAGCCTCAGTTTGGTTCAGACATACAGTAATGTAACAGAACCCACTTACACTTGCTTAGATATTAAAAACATCGAACTTGTTGCGTTTCGATCCAAGATGTTGCTACGAGACTTTATCTCGGAATCTCACAATGTTTTAGCTGTTTTCATTTTTCAGTTGGAATGTCTTGCTTTTTGTACACTAAATGATCTTTCACCTGGAGACATCCTACTATCTCACCAAAATAGATGTGAAAGCTGTCTTCACAAATCTGTGGAAAAAATAGAAAAAGTGGTAGAATTGTGGAAAAGTGCTAAATTCTAGAGATATAGATATAATTTTAGATTAGAAACATGGCATGGAAATAAAATTGAATATTTCTTTTTAATGATGAAAATTAAAGCAGCGTCTAGCAAAAAGTCAGTAACTAGTGAGTTAAAGGCTGAAAGGCTTTGTTGGGATTACATCATGAAATAATATAACAATATATATATAACAAATATATAACAATTTATACCATTTCTATTTGCACAAATAAAAAAATCTCACAAATCCCCCCATTGATTTCTGTACACATTGTTTGTACATCATTCATTTAAACTGCTTATATTATCCAGGGTGTGAGGTAACTGATGTGATTACATGCTGTTGTTTTATCTTGATGTCTGGGGGGTAAAAGACGCTATAATAACTCCATCTTTGTCTCCTCTGTGTAAGACGTTGACACGTCCACTTCATTTTCTTCTTCGGTTATATCAATGTTTTAAATATAGGCATAGACGTAATATATCTAAAAACTAAAATAAAACATCACCATGCAAATCCTCAATCGTGTGTGTGTCTATGCATGTATCATAACTTTTCAGTCTAATGACAGTCAAATATAGGTTAATCTAGACTTTTCATAAATACTCTTGTCCCTGTCTGCCCTCACTGTGTTATGTTAATTCCTCTGCCAAATATAGAGGTATCTACTGTGCCTTCTCTTTTACAATAATAATCAGGACCTGTTAGATTTCCATCCACGTGCATGTGTCCTCACAAATATCACATCACCTGATAGTTAAGAAGAGGAGCTTTATAGATGTCCTATATTGTCGGCTGTTCCATTATCTGTCCTTTCATAGATGGAAAATCATGAAAACACTGTGCATCATGACCCGAATGGCTCTTAGTGGGTCAAACCAGCATTCATCTGTCTGAGCTTTAGTCAGCGTCCCACATTTGTGCTTTGTGTATGTATGAGTGATGTGGAAAAACAGAATGTGTCAGTAATGACTAAGTCTCGCTTTTAGTTACATGACATTGACATTAAAGGAAATTAAACGAATATACCAGTGTACTGACAAAAATTTCAACGTATTTCCCTGTACTGAAAAAAAAAGCAAAAAAATTTTAATCTGTTTGCTGAAACTACATCAACTTCATTACATGCATTTATTAGATTGGTGCTTGAAATTAAAAAAAAAAAAAAAAAGAACTTTCTTCTATTAGGTTAAGAATAATATACACTATGAGCTGTTATAGGAAAATAATGAAGCAATGTGGTGTGAAGAAACGTGAATGTTAGCAGTTGGATATTTTTTAATAACAGCATGTCCTTAAATGTTTTTTTTTTCTCTTATTTTCTGTTTATCAAAGAAAAGAGAGAGAAAGAAAGAAAGAAAGAAAGAAAGAAGAAGAAACATCTGCAAAAGTAGAACCTGTTATCATTTACATTATCGCAGCTAACATCAGTAGTTTAGTGACAGTCTTCATGGTTTGGGTTTATTAAGGTTAATAAGATGCAAAAGAATATAAAATGTAACGTCAACAACTTGCATCTACCGTAATATAAGCCGGTATACGTCGTATATGAGTTTTTGTCCCGTATCCCTGAGTTTGGCCGACTCACAACAGCACAAGAACAACATTTTACATTTACATTCACTGGATTTGGCAGACGCCCTCATCCAGAACGATTTACATTTATTCAACTGAGCAAATTATATTTAAGGGCCTTGCTCAAGGGCCCAGATCACAACCTTCCAACCAGTAGTCCACTCATCTACCACTTCCCATGCACAAGAATTCATTTTTTCCTTAGCACAATAATCATGTTTTTTATTTCCATTTTTACCCAAAAACCATGTACAGTCATTGGGCTGTCACTTTCTATTTTGTGACATCCACCTGGCAGAAAATGAGGCACATCTTTTTTTACTTTAAAAATAAAATCCATCGATTTGTTTGGCAACAAAAGCAGAATATCTCCCTCTGATAAAGTCGTCTTGTCTAGAGCTTAAAGGCTTTGAGAAATACAGAAACACTCAACAACAATAAGTGCTTCCTAAATTACTTATTAGCTGAATCCATTATTCGTGCATTTTGAATAAACAAGATCTTTTTTTTTTTCTCCAGTCCAAGTAAAGTGTTGATAAAGATGAGAGTGGAAAACACTAGAGTATTCATTTGACATAGAAGAAGTGGAACAGAAAGGAGCCACTGTCGACCTTTTCACCTACCTGACGCTATTTGTCAACACAAACCATTTGTTTTGTCTGGTTAAGGTTCTATATTTTACCCTTAATCATGTAGCCAGGCTTGGTTTAACAACACAGCAATGCAATCTGTCCCTTTCTAATGCATTTTCCTAACCCAAGCCAGGAATGTACACAGAGACCCGCAGGGTATATCTGCTGTTTTCCTGATGGCGTTGCGTCACATGAGGCAGAAACAGAAGAAACGTGTGACCCGGCAACACAAGGTACACACAAATGAGTTCTCATCTAACACAGACAAAACAAATCCAGCTGGATCTAAAAGCATCAGTAATCCTGCACTAAATTTTGGGGTTTAACTTAATGATGTGTGAATGTTTGTGTCTGAAAGAAGAGCAAAACAAGTATGTAGTCTGGCTTCCCTTCACCTGTCTCTATACTAATTTATCAGAGGAATACATATGAAATCCTGACTATAAATCTACACACAAAATGTCAAAAAACTCCAAAAGGATTACAGTTAGAGACTTTGGATCAGAATAGAATTAGATTTGGCAACCATTTCTATAAGCCTTTTATAGGAATTGTCTTATAGGATAAGATATAAATGAATTCTAGGTCCAATTCTACAGTGTTTTTTAACGGGATCCATTTGGATTCCTATTCCGATCTATACTGAACTTTTTTTTTAATAATGCATGGGAAAGTTTTAAACAGATCCTATAATAAAATTCTATCTATCTATCTATCTATCTATCTATCTATCTATCTATCTATCTATCTATCTATCTATCTATCTATCTATCTATCTATCTATCTATCTATCGGGACAATGGTGGCTCATGTTTTGGCTCTGGGTTGTTGATTAAAGGAACACGGGTCAAGCCCCAGCACTGCCAAGCTGCCACTGTTGGGCCCTTGAGCAAGGCCCTTAACCCTACCTGCTCCAGGGCTCGCTGTATCATAACTGCCCCTGCACTCTGACCCCAACCTCCTCAATTAGTATATGCGAAGACTGTGCTCTAATGTATATGTGGTGATAATAAAGGCTTCCGTGTCCGTCTATCTATCATGCATTTGTATAGGCTAAGACTCTACCTTAACTCCTGCATGGTTTTTGTATTAAATTGTCCGGCTTTATATTTTTTACTAAAAGTTTTTCGCATTTGTTGTAAATCTTCCACAATAGCTCAGGACCTAAGACTGGCCCGAATTTTCATCTTCCAAAATGACAACTCTGTGAACGTCTTAAAGCGGCCCAGCCAGAGCCCTTACTTGAACCCTATTGAACATCTCTGGAGAGACATGAAAATGGTGACGATCCCCATCCAATATGACAGAGCTTGAGAGGATTTGCAAAGAAGAATGGCAGGAAATCAACCAATCCATGTGTGCAAAGCTTGTTGTGTCATACCCAAAAAGACTTGAGGCTAATCGCTAGTGCTTAAACTAAGTACTGAGTAAAGGGTCTGAATACTTATGTACATGTGATATTTCAGTTTTGTTTTTTTTTAATAAATTTACAGACATTTCTAGAATTCAGTTTACTGTACACTTTGAGGGGGGCATGGTGGCTTAGTGGTTAGCATGTTCGCCTCACACCTCCAGGGTTGGGGGTTCGATTCCCACCTCCACCTTGTGTGTGTGGAGTTTGCATGTTCTCCCCGTGCCTCGGGGGTTTCCTCCAGATACTCCGGTTTCCTCCCCCGGTCCAAAGACATACATGGTAGGTTGATTGGCATCTCTGGAAAATTGTCTGTAGTGTGTGATTGTGTGAGTGAATGAGTGTGTGTGTGTGTGCCCTGCGATGGGTTGGCACTCTGTCCAGGGTGTATCCTGCCTTGATGCCCGATGACGCCTGAGATAGGCACAGGCTCCCCGTGACCCGAGGTAGTTCGGATAAGCGGTAGAAAATGAGTGAGTGAGAGTGAGTTTGCACTTTGTCGTTATGGGGTAATGAGTGTAGATTAATGAGAAAAAAAAAGAATTAAATTGATATGCTATGAAGTATATTGTGATGGACTATAAAGATGGTAACCTCTTATATTAGCCAAGTAACAATGAGAGCATGCTAGCATAAAATAAACGCATAATAAAATAACGCATAGGATATCAGTATTGTTTATTTATTAAAATTGAATGGTTTTGATTTCCATTATCACTGATTATTTTGCTATTGTCCAACAAGCCGAGTTGGGTACTTGATTTTCTATCAGATACGTTTATACTTTTATTCAGATTTGGTTTTGATGACAAAGATTTCTTCATTTTTTTTTAAAGCCAATACACCAAATACTGCTACATCAATCAATTAAATTAATCTCAATGTTTTAGTACATCTTTTTTCTTGTTGTTTGATAGCCACTTCTATTCAGTCGGGATAAACAAAGCAACACTTTAATTTCCATTTGTGAATAAATTTACGTAAATTTATGTCTGACTCGTTCTTTTACTGCACTCCAGGCATAAATATCTTAGGGCTAAATTAAACTATGGAATGTTCCTCCACAGTGCTTGAAGTTAACAAAGTGTGTGCTGGGAACAACAAGCAGGCATTTGTGCAGCATATACCTTAATACACGTGTTAATCGGTTCACAATTAATCTGTATATGTAGCAGTTAGCATGATCTACGTAACAATAAAAGATCTAATATATTTACTATGTGCCTTTCTTTAGTCAAATATACTTGCAACATGGGGGCACGGTGGCTTAGTGGTTAGCACGTTTGCCTCACACCTCCAGGGTTGGGGGTTTGATTCCCGCCTCCGCCTTGTGTGTGTGGAGTTTGCATGTTCTCCCCGTGCCTCGGGGGTTTCCTCCGGGTACTCTGGTTTCCGCCCCCGGTCCAAAGACATGCATGGTAGGTTGATTGGCATCTCTGGAAAATTGTCTGTAGTGTGTGATTGCGTGAGTGAATGAGTGTGTGTGTGTGTGTGCCCTGTGATGGGTTGGCACTCCGTCCAGGGTGTAACCTGCCTTGATGCCCGATGACGCCTGAGATAGGCACAGGCTCCCCTGTGTCCCGAGGTAGTTCGGATAAACGGTAGAAGATGAATGAATACTTGCAGCATTAATAGTGTCAGTGCCGTGTTCTGGATTTTTCTACAAACTAAAAGCACATATGGGTTGGGGCTCTAAAAAAAATCAGTTAACACCCTAAAAATGCAACATAAAGTGTCATCTTTCTCTAATACTATCAATCTGTGAAAATGAATGCCATGTCATGCTTGGTTTTTATCCACTAATCAGTCCCTCATGAAGTTTGAAGAGTGTGTGTGTGTGTGTGTGTGTGTGTGTGTGTGTGTGTGTGTGTGTGTGTGTGTGTGTGTGTGAAAGAGATTTTGTTCATTTTATAGCATCATACAAACCATCAATTTCTCAACTGAAGTGAAGAAGACAAAACGGTTACTTGTCATATTTCAGAGAAGCTGCAAATTCTCGGGCATCGTTAAGAAGTTTCTGTATTAGAAATTAGAAGTTTCTGTAAAAGCTAAAGTTACAGCTTTACCTGTAATACTTTACTTTAGTATTAAAAAGTATCGACCTTCGAGAATCCTTCTGAGAATGCAAACTAAACGGGACGAACTGGAACACCGACTGCACCCCAGATTTCCTCACCATCCCAACATCAGTGGCTGACTTCATTAATGCTCTTGCAGATGAATGAACACAAAGCCACACAGCCATGCTCCAGAATTTAGCAGGAAGTCTACTTGGAAGAGTGGAGCTTAATGTAACAGTGAAGGGAGACTGAATCTATTAAGGGATGTTCAGAAAGCGATTATGTGTCTGATTGGCCGGGTGTCTGCATACTGTTGGTCATATAACGTATCTTACAGCTATAACACAAAAACAAAATGCTGTAAGGACCAAAACCTTCCTCTTTTCTGCTTCAAGTGTTTTTTTATCTTTAAATCCACAGAATTTTATCATTTCTTTATAAAACTTTGAGGAAATTAAATGGGGGTGGGGGCATTGAAGCTTTTATTATGACCACTTGTACATTACAGCACAGAGGAATTCTATTCTTCACATATCCCAACTGAGAAGGTCTGGGTCAGAGCACAGGGGCAGCTATGATACAGTGTCCCTGGAACATGGAGGGTTAAGGGCCTTGTTCAATTGCCTAAAAGCAGCAGCTAAGCATTGATGAACCACAACCTTCCAATCAACAACCCAGAGACTTAAGCACTTGATCCACTACTGCCCAAAACATGGGAAACATGGGAGACATGGGAAACGATAGCTCGGTTTTTAAGGTTGTTAAGTCAAGGCCCAGAACCACCAGGCTGTCACCACTGGGCCAGCAAACAAGAAATACTGTGTTCTACTTTGTGTAGTACAGTATATTTAGTTTTGTCTTGTCTCATGTAGTTCTGAAATTCTGAAGGAACACTGTTTCTCTCTGTTACCGAGTACTGCTACGACTTGACTTGATACTAAAACTGTGTGATATCAACTGCTTGACAAATCTAGGCTAATGGTTTTACTGTAACCAAACAAGTTGACTTTCTAAGAAAATAAAGCAAAATAAAGTCTCTTTTAAAGTCTTAGGGATGTAATAGAAGTCATTTATGTCACTTATTTAACTACCCATAGCTCTGAACTATAATTGCTCATTAAAAAAACCTGATGAGTACTGTATATGATATAAGTACACTTATTAAGATATGTAACAGAAGCTGTCCTTAGAGAAGGACAGACTTTGGATTTCCATCCACCCCATTAATCTCTACCATAATGCTATGCATGAGTCAGCATAGGACATGTAATATGTCATGGCAGGTCACATTGAGCTGTGACAGGTCACCCTAAAATGCTCTCTGCCTCTCACAAGGTTTTTTTCAAAACCTTCATCTTTATGGATTATCTCTGTAAGCTTTTATAGCATCAACATTCTTTAAGGCTGTCTTTCCCCAGGGTCAATCTGATATCTGGCCAGTCTGTTTCTCTCTCTTTTTCTCTCTCTCTCCTTGTGCCCCAGAAAGAGTCTGCAAAAAATTTTACCAGTCTCAAACTGTCTCATTTTAAACCTACCGCGTTGGATTTTAATGAGGATAATAAAATCATGACTAATAATTACTCTTTCCCAAGGCTTTATTGAAATAGGAGGACCCCTTGGCAGGAAGCAAGAGGTTTTCCAAGGTTTTGCATGTTTTTTTCTATGCACAGTGCTGTAAAAACAGCCTAATTTGCACTGAAGGTGATGCCATAAAACCTGAGCACCATCTCTGAAAATAGGTAATTACTAGAGAGTGAGGAGTGAATTATTCCAAATTTCCATTTATTTTATTTGGCCGGATGCATTTAGCTGAACTGCCTCATTCTGTCATAATAAATTGCATTTGGGGGTGGAAGTGGGGGTGGTGATGGCGGTGGGGGTGTTGTCTTCTCTTAGCATTACTACCGTGAAGCAATTTAATACACACTGGAAAAAGTATTTGTGTGCTGCTTTCTCTCCCAATAGCCAACGGCCTGAGCAAATTATATATACGTGTAACATCCATCTATATGCATCAGTTTGGAACCTCTGACATTGGTCAGTCTTAAGCCCTATTCGGACGGGATTAGTTTTACGTGGAGACGTGGAGTAATGCAATTTTACCTCAGGACGTCTGTAATATTAATTGGCCAATTCGCACGGGACAAGACATCTCAGTAAAACTAGCAGAAGTGGGAGGGGTAACTCGCTTTACGCACCACAGTAACCTCCTTGTCGTCATGTGCGTATGATGTTGCTTCCTATTATCACGTGCGCAAACAGACAACATGGCGCCTCCATGCTTGCAAAACGCGCCAAAAACTACTTTTAAACAGGAAATGACGGAATTTTACCGTACATATTTACAGCGGGTCTATTCAGACGGGATTAGTATTACCTGAGGTAATTTTTCCGGACCTTTTTACAGAAGGTAAAAGTCGCCGTAATCTTTACTGACATTGTCTGTAATGATTACCGAGATGGCACGTTCGGACGGGACTAAAATCACCGAGAAGCTCCGGTAATAATTACTTTACCCCCATGTCCCCACGTAAAACTAATCCCGTCCGAATAGGGCTTTACAGTACACAGATTAGCTGACATCGTGTTAAACACCTGCAGTGTTTACACTGTGATCTGATGTATACTTATTTTCACCTTTTTGCCCACAAGCTTCAAAATCTTCAAGGTTTCACTCTTATTGGTTCTTTAAATTTGCATATATCGATTGTCTTCAAAGAGCCTACAGTAGCCGTGAGTAAACAAGGCGGAGAAAGCCCCACGTCTTTATCATCTTCGTACCAATCAGATTTGAGAAATCAACAGCGCTGTGGTAACGCAAAAATCTTTACAACTCTTGAGTTTAAATTCTCCTCCAGCTATTTTAGGACAGCCACAGAAAAAGAACGACAGCCAGACTTAGCACACAGCTGCACGGCCTGTTGAGTTCCCATGGCTCTGTGTGAGAAGGGTTACAGATTGTGGGACACACAGCCACGTTTGCTTTGACTTGCGAAACGTTCTTGCAATCCATACACAGGATTAGCTGTGAGCATCCAGGGATCTGGGTTAATTAAAACTCTTTTGGAGGTGCCAGCCTCTGCAGGCAGCTGAAACACTTCCCACATCTGTTCAGGAAAAGATAAAAATGTATGTGTTGTTATTCGCAAGTCAGGAAACACGGATGGGTGTGTCGGTAGTTCGGCATAAAAATGGCTTGGTCGTTTAGGATCGTATTGATTTGAAGCTCTAAGAATGATACCGAAGCGTATGAGCGCATTGTATAATTATGACTTAAAACAGGAAGGTGTAATTGCATGCTTTCGGTGTTGCCTTGTTTGTTTGTGGTAAAGATTCAGTGATTCGTATATACAGATTTGGTTGTCATAGTAACAATGCAGGTACAAAAAGTTGCGGTACAGCTCAAGCAAAAGTCGGCAACTATTTTCCACACCACAGCCACAGAATATTTGCGTTTTGTACACTTTTCTGGACACGAGCCTCAGAATCTCGGAAGTTGCAGTTATACTTTGTACATGGAAGTACTGTATGTCTGCATGTTGCTTTCCAGCCGGAAAACACTTCTCCTAGATTTTAGCATACGATATACATTGGGCTCGAAAGATTAGCTAGCTACCAACATAAATACTTTATAGATGAATGTGTTTTTTCATCAAGGCAACACCCATTTATGATTTAGAATAACGGAGAAAAGTAAAATGTTTTCATTTAAAGCACCAGCGAGAATAAATATGCATTCAAATAAAAAAAAAAAAAAAAAAGGACATATACAACATACACACCACTGAAGGCAGCCCTCCAAATTTCCCAATTCTAGCAAAAATTCTGGGCAGTGTGCCGTGTATCCTTTTCGGCCCAAACTGTCTCTCCAACTGAGCTGTATGAATCCAAATGAAAGTGAATGGCTCATCTTGTACTTAGCTAACAGAGAATGTTCTGTAACAAATTTGACAGATTGTAAAGCTGTGTCTCTCCAAAAATAACATTCTTGTTAATGTTATTAGAATATCGTGATATAAAATAGCATGCAACAGTAATACAATCAGAGTTTGCTCATCTGAAGAGATTCAATCCGTTTTCCAGTTCTCTCAAGGTAACCGGTGAGCATTATGCAAATTATTTTTACGTTATTCAGCATTGCTCTGAAACCTAATTCTAAGTCGGGATGTTTATGTGACAATACCATTTGACCAATCAGTGGTCTGAACTGTTTTTTTTTTTTTTTTAAATGTCTCCTCTTATGCATATCAGCTTAACTGTATTAGCTGAAACAGCTGGCATATGCAACATGAATATTTATACACAGTTTGCATTGCTTTGATGCTCTAGCTGTTAGACTGACTCTTCTCTTCTGGCACAGAATACTGTATAACATCAAAATATCACTTAAAAACTCAATTAATGAAAGAGAGTATGACCACAGATTGTGTTTCTTAATTATGTCCCTGCCTGGATAGTCCTGAGGGTGGGATTGCCAGGCTGATACCCCAGCCGGCTGCACAACAGCTCACCCTATAGCTATCAGCCATGTTGAATAGAGCCAAGGGCCCAGTCAGCAACACAACAGCTCACCAGTAGTGAGGATCCATGCTGTACAGCTGCACATGAGGCCAACCACAGTCACTATTTAATCACAAAACTTGCTTCTAGCTGGCTGTGGTGCTAATAGTACTTCTGTTTATAAGCCTTAAGTAAAAGGAAATTGTTCAGCATCATTCATTCATTCATCTTCTACCGCTTATCCGAACTACCTCGGGTCACGGGGAGCCTGTGCCTATCTCAGGCGTCATCGGGCATCAAGGCAGGATACACCCTGGACGGAGTGCCAACCCATCACAGGGCACACACACACTCTCATTCACTCACACAATCACACACTACGGACAATTTTCCAGAGATGCAAGTCAACCTACCATGCATGTCTTTGGACCGGGGGAGGAAACCGGAGTACCCGGAGGAAACCCCCGAGGCACGGTGAGAACATGCAAACTCCACACACACAAGACGGAGGCGGGAATCGAACCCCCAACCCTGGAGGCGTGAGGCGAACGTGCTAACCACTAAGCCACCGTGCCACCCCCCCTTGTTCAGCATCAAACATTCTTTTATACATTCTTCATCTTTGTTAAGATGGTGAACATCATCCGGCTTATATAAAGAGCCTAAAACAAGAGTTAAACAAACAAGACCCTTAACTCTAAAAACATTTTCTTGTATATCTAAAATAATATTATAGTCTATTGTATCAAAAGCTGCACAAATTCAAATAACAAAAGAAAGGAGTCACAACCTTAATTGGAGGCCAGTAGTAGGTCATTTAACACTTGCTGTCCCAGTTCTGGTATAAGGCCAAAATCCTGAATACAAATTTTGCATTTAAATTTGCAAAGTATAATCCTAACTATTCATTCTTTCCCATGCAGTTCCCTCCCAGGCTAAAACCCCCAGCTGGCTGAAAGCTGCTCACCATTATATATAGTCATTCATTTCTGCTTTTCATTTTCATATGCTGCATTTTCTTTTTCCTTTTTTATTCCAGGTTCTCAATTTTTTTCATCCGAATATATAAAACGGAGGCCATCCACCATGTATCCATCCACCATGTATCCATCCACCATGGATCTGCCTAAAATCATCACCAGAATGTAACTATTTGAATAGACTTAATAAGTATGCCGCATTAAATAAATCTAGCTTTCCCTAGGTCCGGTTATATACACAGTCCTCATCAAAATGTCAGTGAAGGAGGGGTAGCTGTTATTAAATAATTTATATAATGAAGCATGTCGAGTTTTTATCCTACACAGGCCTGTTTCAACAATGATCCCCGGTGATCCGTCTACTCCGTTTACGCCTCATCTGGTGTCTTACAGATGCATTGGCTTTGTCAAGCAGATGTGTGCTTTTCTCTCTCTCTCTGTCTCTTGGTTTTCTGTCGCTTCTCTATTTATTCGGGGGGATTACAGCCGTTTGTCTGAGGACAATGGGGCATGGTGTAATGGGGATGCACCATGGCTGACAGGCAGTTTGAGGAGCAAACACACTCATGAGCTATGCATCCTGGGAACTTCCCTGCCTGGTTTCTGCAACACACATGGAGAGAAAAAACATGATTAAATCCAAAGCACATAGGTGACACTGCTGATGTCCTTCAGGGCTTGGCAGCAAACATTTAACCTGGGAATTCCATCATACACTGCCTGCAGTACTCTTTTACATAGTGATGTGAAGTCTGATGTTTGAAATAATTAATATGGAGAGTTTAGAAACAGTGTTAGGTGTTTCTCTCGGGCTGCTGAAATTTTAATTTATTTAGTCATTAATTATGCTTCACAAAATCTATTACATTAAAAAAGGACAATTTGAACTGTGTAAAAAAAAAAAACTCTGTCTACTGAGGCATTTACCATTTTCTGTGTCTTTCTATTTTATAATATTCCATTATAGATTTAATCCACCTTTTCTGTTCTAACTTTTACTCTTCTGGGAAGAATTTCCGCTAGATTTTGGAATGTGAATGTTACGATTTGCCCGTTCAGCCACAAGAGCATTAGTTAGGTTAGGAACTGATGTTGGATGAAGAGGCATTGGCACAGTCAGTGATTCAATTCAACACAGTGGTTCAGTGGGGTTGAGGTCAGGGCTCAGTGCAGGCCAATCAAGTTCTTCCGCATAAACCTTAGCCATGTGTGTTGTCAAACTGGAGCAGGTCTCGACCTCATATTTCCAATGAAGGGAAATTGTAATGCTACAGCATACGAAGACACTTAACTCAATTGTGTCCATCAATCTATGTGACAACAGTTTGATAAACGCAAAAATATGGGTGTGATATTCTGAAATACACAAATCTCTAAGCATATATTGTATGTCTAATATACATTTAACTTAACTCTGACATGTTGTTTGTGCAATTTCATCTATTTAAGAACATATTTCTGTTCTAAAAGTGGTTTGCCTCCTACATCAGGATATTTTCTGTACAGATTGGTAATTTCTCATCTTCCTCAGCAGCAATTACCAGTGGTATACCGCTACTGTTTGTAGCACCCTATGTAGTTAATTTATATATGCTTCTCCTTGTGTACAACATTTTCTACCATTTTTACACTGATGACATGCTTATATCCCCGACAAAATCGTTCAATGTCTTTCTGCAGAATTTCCTTCAATATACGGCATTCAAAATATCAAATGCTGTCAGTCTGAAAACTTTCTCCTGTTGTATAATTACAAGACAGAAGTCATTATATTTGTTCATCCAGCCTCCACAAGGTCTGTTGCTGACAAATTGAGAACGAATTAAACTAATTCAAACATATCATGCCATTTAGAGACTGTTATTCATTCATTCATTCATTCTCTACCGCTTATCCGAACTACCTCGGGTCACGGGGAGCCTGTGCCTATCTCAGGCGTCATCGGGCATCAAGGCAGGATACACCCTGGACGGAGTGCCAACCCATCGCAGGGCACACACACACACTCTCATTCACTCACGCACTCACACACTGCGGACAATTTTTCCAGAGATGCCAATCAACCTACCATGCATGTCTTTGGACCGGGGGAGGAAACCGGAGTACCAGGAGGAAACCCCCGAGGCACGGGGAGAACATGCAAACTCCACACACACAATGAGGAGGTGTGAGTCGAACGTGCTAACCACTAAGCCACCGTGCCCCCCCAGAGACTGTTATCTCTACATATATTTCTGCAAAATACAAAGTTTAATTACTCTTCAACTTTTTCCAGTTCAGGAATCTGACCAGCACCAAAAAAAGGGGACCACATCTGTCCTGGCTTGGCTTCCCATCACTGGCTGCAATTCAAGCATAGAACATAATTCAGTGTTTTATTGTTTGATTTTTTTTTTTATCACTGCATGGATTGGTACCAAGTTAGATCTCTAATCTCCTTTATCATCCAAGCAGAGCTTTGATCTCATCTAATCAGCCACTTTTAATGATTCCTCACATTCAGAAGAAGTTCAGAGGTGACTGTGCCTTTTCTGTCTAAGCTTTCCACCCAGCAAGGGGGAGCAATATTTATTCATATTAAGTTCTTTATTTAGGGATAAATAAAGGTTCAGTATGAATTATTTCACTACCGCTAAATAATTGTATGCGTGTGTGTGTGTGTGTGTGTGTGTGTGTGTGACATGCATATCTGCATGTCGACTCACAATAAGTAAAGCATCATTTCTTGTCCTTGAGGATTATCGCCATCATATTCACACACACACAGTGGTAAGACCCCAGAGCTACTCACACTTCACTTGTGATCTCATTGTTATTTTGCATATGAACAAACACAGACACACCGTCTGAAATCCCAAGCACACCTACACACACCAGCGCAAGGGCAAAGTCTACACTCACACACAGACACACACTAATATCACACTCCCACACATGCTGTGAAATGACTACCAGTGTATTACAGCAGTCCTTAAGCACAGGTCCATGAGGAAAATTTCATGTGCCAGATTTCAAATGGTTCACGAGCCAACATCACACTTTGCCGCAAGGCAGGAATACATTCTGGACAAGACCAGATCATCACAGGGTATCATTTAAAATCCAACACAATGTGTTCAGGAGATGTGAGGAAACTGGAGGAACACAGGACGTACATGCAAAAGTCCACACAGACCTGAGCTTGGGATTAAAATGCATCTTAAAGACTTGAAGTCAGTTGTTAACATAACAAACATTAACATAAACATTCCCATAGTGCTACTTAGTACTTAAGATTTCTTTATTTTATTGTATCAGCATTATAAGAGCTTTCTGATATCATTACAGATAGCAAATGTTTTACTACATTATAAGAATTTTATACAGATTAGCAAATCTCTTGTATACTCACTCACTCACTCATTTTCTACCGCTTATCCGAACTACCTCAGGTCATGGGGAGCCTGTGCCTATCTCAGGCGTCATCGGGTATCAAGGCAGGATACACCCTAGACGGAGTGCCAACCCATCGCAGGGCACACACACACACTCTCATTCACTCACGCAATCACACACTACGGACAATTTTCCAGAGATGCCAATCAACCTACCATGCATGTCTTTGGACTGGGGGAGGAAACCGGAGTACCCGGAGGAAACCCCCAAGGCACGGGGAGAACATGCAAACTCCACACACACAAGACGGAGGCGGGAATCGAACCCCCAACCCTGGAGGCATGAGGCGAACGTGCTAACCACTAAGCCACCGTGCCCCCTGACTTAATGTTAGCAAAAGTAAATCTGCAGTATGCATATTTAAAAAATTAGCATACACAAATTAGCCTCTTTACTTGAGATATAACTAAATTGATACAAATCAGGAAGCATAGCGGCAGTTTTAACCTTGATGCCCTGTTCACATTTTTCAAAAGATTTGATAGCAATAGAGTACTAGGTATCTAACAGATTAGCACTACGGAGATTGCTTGGGGATGTTCCTGCTAGCAGGTGTGCGTGCATAGGTGGAAGTCTAACTAAGAGATGCAGGAAGTGTAACAGATACTGTAATTACTTTTTTTTTTATAGAGAATCCCAAACACCTATTGTTTTTGACCTTGTTACTTTTAGATCACATTGAGCCAAACACAATCTCTGTAGAAAAAAGTGGCATTTTAATGTTGTCTTTTTATGTTTATTAGAAATGAAAATAGCAGCATAGAGTTTCATGTTGAAAAGACCAGTTTGTTTGTTTAGTTGGTTTTTTTAAATAGTCCTGCGGTGAATACACAGGGAATAAAAGCTAGGGAATAAAACACTTCATGATCTGCCCTTAGAAAAAACATGATAACAGCGTGGTGCGACTTGGTGTCATTTACATTGAACAGTGAAAATTATTTTCTTCACATAATTCCAGTTTGTTAGGAAGTTTCTGTCAGAGCACATGGTCGGTCATGATAAAACAGCCCTGGGGAAGAGAGGGTTAAGGGTCTTGCTCAAGAGCCCAACAGTTGCAGCTTGGTGGTGCTGGGGCTTGAACCGTGACCTGATCTACAACCTAGAGCCTTAATAGTTCGAGAGTACATGTAAATACATATATACATCAAGTTACAGTTTTATGTCTGGCTGTTATAAAGCATTGATACATACAGTAGATGCTACGTAAACATTGCCATTGTGACAGTGGCACATCCACCACTTTGACAAAAAGACACCGTAAAAAGCCCACAGCTTGGAGAAAACAAGGGTGGTGCAGCACCATGGCCAGCGCCGTTACTACTGCCAGAACTCTGCAGGACAATCAGGAGCACCACTGTGGCACTCACCCTCAGGCAGAAGATCACAGTGGAGAGCCAGGCTTAGCAGCAGGAGGTAAAGTGGTCAACCTCTTGAATGGATCTAACTCGCTGTTATCCTTCTGCTGATTTTTTAAGTATATATTATTATCTTTTACTATCTAGTATTTTTGTAAAGTGTCACATCTGAACATTTGTATTTGATTACAGACTGTCTGGTTATTTTGGTCTATTTGTAATAGGAGGTGGTCATGCAGTCTCTGATGAGGTAATATGGTGTAACTACTACCTTTTCTCGTTGGTTGTAGAACTTTGCATTTTTACAATAGAAGAATATTTCAGTAGCATTTCAAAACCTGAGATAGTGAACAAAGGCAGCAAATATAGCCCACAATTCCAATGGAAACTATTCGAACAAATCCCAAAAATCTTTGTTTCTCAATTCAGTAAATAACTTCTTGTTTTCCTTCGCTGAATAATTGTAATATTGGGCTGAATAATGAGGTAAGCTTTTTAAACAATGGCCAAATTTGATCTATTAAGTGCAGAGATGTGAGCAAAACGCAGCTTGCACTTTTGGCTCAAAGCAATTGGCAGCTTTTTGTCTATGATGCACAAACTAATTAATATTTTTGTTCTAACTTAAATCATGAAAAGAAAGGTGGGGAACTTTCTGGAAGCCAATTTTGTTATATAGCTCATTAGAGCCAGCTGGAATAATTTGGTCACTTCTAGAAGTACACAATTTTAATTTTTTAATTATATATGGCTCTGGGAAAAGAAACCCCAATCCAATGCCCAAAGCTGTACTACCTAAATGGAGAAATATTTGTGGGATAGTGAAGCATCTCAAACAGAATTGGCCAGACAGCATCTCTCCAACATCAGGCTGTCATTCATGGGAAACCCAAAAATAAGATCTCAGGATTTGAGTCCCTGTAAAGGTGCAGCCCAAAGCAGTGATTCAGATTTGAGCTCCAGTTGCATCACTTGGCATCGCCACAACAGTACAATGTTGGTTGAATTTTAGTTGGGTGTGAAAGACTGAAAGATCATCTGTCATGTCCTATAGCTACATGTCTTTCCTCCTGCCATTATCATGAAAATATAAGCTGTTGAAATTTAATTAGCCCATATAAAATTTATTATTACAACAACCCTCAAAAATGTACTGTACTAAAACCTTTTTTTCTGGCTGGTGTCCCAGTAGTATCTGAAAAAACAATATTTCACCAACTTTGCGTTCAGTGAAATGAGATTTCATGAGATCATGAGTGTTTCAAACTGCACTGTATTACAATAAAGTCTGGTTAGAGTACATACAATATGGAAATCTGTATTATTTTTATATGCTTCATTCAGATGTATCATTTGAACAGTTTAAGACACACAAGAACTGTTAGGCAACTTGTGAAATATGGACAATACATGGAAGCTACAGTAGCTGGTGTGTCTTTCAATTTAACTAGCTATAATATAGCTTATATAAGTCTTACTTATATAAATATGAATACAATGACTGTAGAAACAGGAGGGGCACGGTGGCTTAGTGGTTAGCATGTTCGCCTAACACCTCCAGGGTTGTGGGTTCGATTCCCGCCTCTGCCTTGTGTGTGTGGAGTTTGCTTGTTCTCCTTGTGCCTCGGGGGTTTCCTCCGGGTACTCCGGTTTCCTCCTGCGGTCCAAAGACATGCATGGTAGGTTGATTGGCATCTCTGTGTGTGATTGCGTGAGTGAATGAGAGTGTGTGTGTGCCCTGCGATGGGTTGGCACTCCGTCCAGGGTGTATCCTGCCTTGATGCCCGATGACGCCTGAGATGGGCACAGGCTCCCCGTGACCCGAGGTAGTTCGGATAAGCAGTAGAAAATGAGTGAGTGACTGTAGAAACAATAATTGTCACGGATATTGACATTTTAATCACACGTTGGTAATTTACTAAGAAAAGACTCATCTTGGAAAATTACAGAGAATTAGCACTCAGCATCAAATGTTGACCAAACTTCCATGGGCTCTGTCACAAAAAAAAAGACTTTGTGATGTGACATACGGCTAAGTACGGTGACCCATACTCAGAATTTGTTCTCTGCGTTTAACCCATCCAAAGTGCACACACACAGCAGTGAACGCCCACATCGTGAACACACACCTGGAGCAGTGGGCAGCCATTTATGCTGCGGCGCCCAGGGAGCAGTTGGGGGGGTTCGGTGCCTTGCTCAAGGGCACCTCAGTCATGGTATTGCCGGCCCGAGACTCGAACCCACAACCATAGGGTTAGGAGTCAGACTCTCTAACCATTAGGCCACGACTAGAAGCGAATACAAAAAAGTGACATGTTTTTCTACAATTTTATTGCAACCATTGTGAACAGAGTACATAGTGGTGTGTTTTTCCAATGGTGAATTTCTCTATTTAGATAAGACACAGCGATGAATTTAAGGAACAACTGAAGTGTGTGAGTAAGGTGTCAGGCCACCGTGAGCCACCAGAAAAACTTTCACATGTAGAGTCCACAAATATCTTGAATGGTTCTGGAGAGATAATATACTTGATCTCACTTGATATATATATATATATATATATATATATATATATATATATACTGTATATATATATATATATATATATACTGTAGATGACGGTGGTGAAGAGATTGCACTAAGACATTGCATCAAATTCTTCTGTAGCTGTTCACCTAAGTTGAGATCAGGTGATTATGAAGGTTATTGTTATTCTTTTGAGAGGCTGCTTTCTCCCCTCTCTCTCTCTCTCTCTCTCTCTCTTGAGCTACACATGGTACTCCTGAGATCCCAATGCTGTCCTGACCAGCCTGATCCATCCTGATGCCCTGTTTCTCATCACTTAGGTGCTTGGAGCCACATGGACAGCCTGGAGTTTGCTTGAAATATGGCTTGGGACTGCCATTGATATGATACGTTTTGCACACAAGTCTCCATCCTGACGCATTTTATCCGGGCATGGGACTGGCACCGAGGGTGTACTGTATATGCATTCTGAATGCACATACTGTATATCTCTGTGGATGTGGGTGGAGCCATCCTGGAGAGACCACGCCCAACAAGAAAGAATCGTTTCATAATAGGATAAAAGTGATCACTCAGAAGAACTTTGTATTGATTTACCGTGACACTTGGCATCTACACAGACCCAAAACCAAGCAAGCAACATAAATAAATGTCCCCAACAGCTATTATTTTTACGTTTACTATCATTTGTCATATTTTTATTTCCCCACATGGTGCAACTGCTTATTGTTTCACTTTGTCTTCCTGCATATTACTAAATATGTGTTTTAGCATCCTCTTTTCTAAGACAGAATATGTATCATCCATATTTGGACTATAAACAGGGACTGAAAATGGGCAAAGTGGGAATTTTAAATGGGTTCAATCCAATTAAAGGGTTCAGTTCAAATCATTTATTGTTGCTAACTACATAGTAGCATAACCACAGGGTAATGACTTCTTTTCTTTTTTTATATATTCAGGCCAGTCCCAGTCATTTAGAGGCTAATTTGTTGTAACATGCTAATTTATTTCCTGTCATAATGCAAAAAAAATGCACAAAGAAGATCCCTCTTTAATCATCCCCGGTTTGGACATGGAAAACCAACAGGCATTGAGTTCATGCTAAGCATGGATGAAGAGACAGAAATGCCTCATGAGAGAGTTAAATAAACCATGCGGTAGCAGATTCTACAAGTCTTACACATACATTATTCACAACACACACATAAACACCAAGGGCAACCAGTCTACCCGGACAATATATTAGAACAACAGCTGAAATGCATGCATCAGTGTACATCCATACATTACTACACTACTACGAAAAGCAAAGAAATCCAACACTGTTACATCTGCAGATGGCATCCAGTTGGATGAACAAGAATAGAAATGTTCTGGGTTTAAATGATGGCTTTCTTTAGTGTTCTATTCACTAGATATGATCTAGACCTCATACAGAATAAGAGTGAAAAAAAATTAAACCTCAGCAGCACAAATCTCACCTAGCAAAAGTTAGGCAAAGGCTACATCTGCAGTGCTGTGCACGTGAGCTCGGGTCTGCCAGTTGGCAGGAACTATTTTTATGAGCTGTATTAACATCTTCTTGACAGGATCCTGAGTACAGTGAGAAAACTAAGCAAAATACCGTACACTTTTATGCTAACACAAGACATCACTAAACAGATGATGCTAATCCGACTTAAATAACGTGTTTACGTGTGACTAGAAAATGGCACAGCTCATACTGTAGTCAAAATACGGACAGGATTTAAGAATTCAATTGTTTAGGGCTAGCTCGTTATATTTTTTAAGTTACATGATGCTAGCCGGGGGGCACGGTGGCTTAGTGGTTAGCACGTTCGCCTCACACCTCCATTTCTGTGGAATGCTGGCATGAGTTAATGACTTTAGATCACATTCAGGTGAGCTAAAGGTCTGGTGTCAGGTCCTAATATAACAAGTAGAACTCTTGTGGCTTTTATTGATGCCTTGATGCAGTGATAGGTAAATATATCTCTCTCTCGGGGGCACGGTGGCTTAGTGGTTAGCAAGTTCGCCTCACACCTCCAGTGTTGGGGGTTCAATTCCCTCCTCCACCTTGTGTGTGTGGAGTTTGCATGTTCTCCCCGTGCCTCGGGGGTTTCCTCCGGGTACTCCAGTTTCCTCCCCCCAGTCCAAAGACATGCATGGTAGGTTGATTGGCATCTCTGGAAAATTGTCCATAGTGTGTGATTGCGTGAGTGAATGAGAGTGTGTGTGTGCCCTGCGATGGGTTGGCACTCCGTCCAGGGTGTATCCTGCCTTGATGCCCGATGACGCCTGAGATAGGCACAGGCTCCCCGTGACCCGAGGTAGTTCGGATAAGCGGTAGAAAATGAATGAATGAATGAATGAATGATGCTAGCCACTTTTTAGCCTTGTTCTTCCAGGCAAGCATCACCTACGAATGAGCAGCACGTTAGAGATTTGTTTTTCTTTTACTTAGACTGACTTGCTCTTCTTTTTGCCGCTGTACATACTGTAGCATAGTCTTATTATTTGCATGTTAGCAACCCAGTGTTATGAAAATCTTTCACAGCATCCAAGAAAATATGCCAATTGCCCAGAAGTGGCTGTGTGAAGATGGATGTGCATGTGAAGATATGTCCCTTACCAATATATTTTTCCAAAATGATGTCTGAGAGAGAGAGAGAGAGAGAGAGAGAGAGAGAGAGAGAGAGAGAGAGAAGGATATCACCTGGAAGGAAAAATGCCAGTTGGCCAATTATGGCTCTGCATGTGTGTAAGTGTGCATGTATTAATATGTCCATGTTCTTTATGAATGGATTTATCTGGTTGTGTGGGTGTACTGGTGTATGTGAGAGCTTGTGACCTTGCTTTTCAGTGACCTTTGGTCTGAACTCAGTTTCTACACATCTCTGTGTGTGTGTAGTGTGTAGAGGTGGTGTCTTGTTTTCAAGTGCATTTCCCTCTAGACTTTCTGAATTGATTCTTGGTTCTCTTAGGTCCTCCGTGGTGCCAGCTGTGCCGCTCAAGCCACAGGAGCTGCAGCATTATGCTGCTTCTCTATTTTAATTAGCCTCCGAGGGTCATGTCATCACGTTCACTCACACTCTCACTCACTCACTCACTCACTCTCACACACACACACAAACTGCTTTAACTGCACTTTAATTCAGATTTATTTTTCATAGTCTCAGTGAAGCTGCGTGGACTCTATCTCTAAGGGCAAAGAATGATGAATAAATATAACACTGTAGTCTGGCCACCCTGATTATGTGTGTGTGTGCCTGTGTGAGTGTGTGTGTGTGTTTGTGTGCCTGTGTGAGTGATTTAGTTTCAGTGAAGTGTGGAAGCTATGTATGAACGGTAGCATCACCTTTTAATTGCACGTTCACACCTTCCTGTTTGCAGTGTATTTAAAGCATCAGCGTCAGTACCCAATACTTCCCGTTTCGCACCCTTCCGGCACTATTCCACATCGTTTTGCTTTCCTCCACTGTGCTGCTGTGGATGTGTGTGTCTGTGTTTGTGTCTCTGTGTGTGTGCGCGCATTTGTATGTAAGCAAGCAAGCGGGCCTCCCTTGTTTAATGATACACAGTTAGATCTCAGAGATAAATGAATGAATCAGTGCCATCGACTCATCGCCAAACTATGATTTATGCATCTCCGGTTCCTAATCAGCTTGCCGCTGCATCTATAAAAAGTCACACTCCCTTTGTGGTGGCATAAATGCTTCAGCTTTATGCTTTTTTGAGGGCTAGCAGATTGGCAGCTGTTCGATAATCTAAGCATCATTAATCATTAGTCCACACTTGCTCCAAGGGTCCCTGGGAAGGTACTGTCACACATCACAGCTGGAAAGCTGCCTGAAGAGCTGTTTATCGGGGTGCCTGTGTGCGCTCGGTCGTTTACTATTGGCTTTCCAAAATTCTCAGTAGAGTGCACGTCAACACTGCATACACCTCTTCCAAGGTGTCCATTGTCAGAGCATTCATGCTTCTAAAACAGATCTATGGCAAGACACAAATCTTATTCAAGGCTTCACAAAGCAAGGGTTGACTAGAAGACCTTGTAAGTCAGTACCAAATGAGTCTCCAATTCTCTATTTAAAATGGATCTAAACCTTCATTCCTTCCTGTGATTCAGATTTGACTGAATTTGAAATAAGTCCAGGGTTGCTGTTTGACAAATGGCTCAAACCATCACACAAATATTATAGGCTGAAACATCTAAGGAACATTCTCTAGCTAGCAATTTAGCCTAAATTTAATTTAATCTATACTCAGGTTTGATTTAAAATGAAGATTTTTTTTACTTTTGCAGCATTTGGCATATAGGATAGTCTTCATCAAATCCATATACACATGCTAGTACAAACAAGTCAGAGTCTACACTTGTTATTAGTCTAAATCCATGTTAAAGTGCAGTTATTACGTTACGCTAGTACAGCAACAAAATGCTCCAAGTAAAGGTTTTTTTTTATTGTTGCTCATTTAAATGTTTAATGAAGCAGTTCATAAATATTCTTCATTTAAAGACAGCCAGGGGGGGCACGGTGGGTTAGTGGTTAGCACGTTTGCCTCACGCCTCCAGGATTGGGGGTTCGATTCCCGCCTCCGCCTTGTGTGTGTGGAGTTTGCATGTTCTCCCCGTGCCTCGGGGGTTTCCTCCGGGTACTCCGGTTTCCTCCCCCGGTCCAAAGACATGCATGGTAGGTTGATTGGCATCTCTGGAAAATGGTCCGTAGTGTGTGATTGCGTGAGTGAATGATTGTGTGTGTGTGTGCCCTGCGATGGGTTGGCACTCCGTCCAGGGTGTATCCTGCCTTGATGCCCGATGATGCCTGAGAAAGGCACAGGCTCCCCGTGACCTGAGGTAGTTCGGATAAGCGGTAGAAAATGAATGAATGAATGAATAAAGACAGCCAGTGACTCGGCTGTTTGGACGGACAGAACACATTCATTTTACCACCTGGGTTCAGGACAATGAAATGTCTTGATGTAGGGCTTCATGGATGGTGTATCTAGTTAAGTCATACCAGAGGTTTAAAAGGAAATGTGGTGCAGAGCAGAGCTTGAGAGGTTTCTTAAAGTTGGGGTCTGATGAACATAAAGGCGTTGAACACAAGTCATTGAGTTGCATTCTGGGTTGCACAGAGAGCTGACAGAGGGCTAAACAAGCAGGAATAAAAATGGTGCACAATAGTATGGTATATGGTTTGACCCTAAGGTTACAGTGTATTTCCAGAATTTCATGTTTATTTCCATGTGTCTCTGACTGGCATTCCTCTGGGTTCTCAGGTTTTCTCCCACCTTTCAAAGTCTCCTATCATGCCATCAAATTCAAGGTGTATTTCCGTATTTCTAACCAGTATGGCAAAGTAGCTAAAGATGAATAAATGGAAGAGGCCATGTAGAAATGGCACCAAGGGCAACCAGTCTAGTCGGACCATATATTAGAACAACAGCTGAAATGCATGCATCAGTGTACATCCATACATTACTACACTACTACGAAAAGCAGAGAAATCCAACACTGTTACATCTGCAGATGGCGTCCAGTTGGATGAACAAGAATAGAAATGTTCTGGGTTTAAATGATAGCTTCCTTTAGTGTTCTATTCACTAGATATGATCTAGACCTCATACAGAATAAGAGTGAAAAAAATTAAACCCCAGCAGCACAAATCTCACCTTGCAAAAGTTAGGCAAAGGCTACATCTGCAGTGCTGTGCACGTGAGCTCGGGTCTGCCAGTTGGCAGGAACTATTTTTATGAGCTGTATTAACATCTTCTTGACAGGATCCTGAGTACAGTGAGAAAACTAAGCAAAATACTGTACACTTTTATGCTAACACAAGACATCACTAAATGAATGATGCTAATGTTTTTTTAACGGCTAGAAAATGGCCTGAGTGTGTCTCTGAGTGGCATTCCTCTGGGCTCTCAGGTTTTCTCCCACCTCTTAAAGTCTCCTATCATGCCATCAAATTCAAGGTGTATTTCTGTACTTCTAACCAGTATGGCAAAGTTGCTGAAGATGAATAAATGGAAGAGACCATGTAGAAATTGTTTGTCTTGCAATCAGCTTCATCAGTCCCTGACATGGAATTGGTTTCATCACTTTTCTCCCAACACTGTAATTGACTTGATCGGTTCCCAAATCTGGAGTCAGCTTTATCAGTTTCACACACTGGATTCATCTTTATCAATTCCCACTATTTGGAATCAGATTTATAGTAAATTGACAAAAATCCTCTAATCAAAAGCAAAGTTTCCTAACGGCATAGAAAATTAATCAAAGCAACATCATGTTTCCTCGAGTCACAAAAAAGCTAGCAACACTTGCTTAAGTGTCAGAGCAATTTGCAGTTAGGTTCAATTGCCAGACTACAAGTCAATCAGACTGTGACACCTGTATGTTTTTCTGCTCTGCTGGAGTGTAGAGAATGAATTTGTATATTGAAAGTGTTGCAGAATTATGGAACTGAAGAATGTGCGAAGTGGCATTTCGACAGAGTGAAGTGTTTCAGGGTATTTTGCAATGCAGGTCTGGATACCAAACAAAGACAAAAAAAAAAACATATCTGAAAACGTGCCTGCCTGTCATACTCCACCAGGGCAGCAGCATGCAAGTCATGATTTTGACCAATAAAGGGCATCTCTGGATCAACCGAGTTCTGTTGCCCTTAGACATGGTTTGACCACTATACAGTATTTGTCATTCATTCATTCACTCATCTTCTACCGCTTATCCGAACTACCTCGGGTCACGGGGAGCCTGTGCCTATCTCAGGCGTCATCAAGGCAGGATACACCCTGGACGGAGTGCCAACCCATCGCAGGGCACACACACACACACACTCTCATTCACTCATGCAATCACACACTATGGACAATTTTCCAGAGATGCCAATCAACCTACCATGCATGTCTTTGGACTGGTGGAGGAAACTGGAGTACCCGGAGGAAACCCCCGAGGCACGGGGAGAACATGTAAACTACACACACAAGGCGGAGGCGGGAATCCAAAACCCAACCCTGGAGGTGTGAGGCGAACGTGCTAACCACTAAGCCACCGTGCCTTCCCACTACATTTGTCATTTATTCCCTAATCCTAAGTTATTGGGCTTTCCCAATGGCACAGCCCTAACCATGCAGTAACTTAGTACAATCAGGCCAAAGAAGCTGTTGTGTTTGGTCAATATGTCTCCCCCTGGTGGTGAGTTAAGTGTCTTCAATGCAAACAATGCTGTAATTGGAAGATTATTTGCGCCTGAGGATACGCTATATAAGTGCTCCAGTTGGTGCACGCTCCACTATTTTATATTGTCTATACTGTAGGAAGATTATATTTATTTTGGTGGTAGATAGGCAACATTTTTGGTATTTGTTTGGTGTTTTCTTTGGTTAGGAAGGAAGGATCCTTGGTCTGTCTGACCTCCAGTTACTGGGAGGCCTGGATCTTCTTTTTTTTTCAGTATGGTTGGTTTGTTGATCGTGTTTAGAGAAAGAATCTGTCATTTTTATAAAGAAGTATGGGACCAATCAACAAAAATGAAAAGCCAATTGTTTAGTTTGGACATCATGTGCCTTTGAAAAAGATTCTAAGATTTACTGCAACATACTGGCTTGTATACAGCAAACCACTCCAATACACTAATTATTAATGGAACAATAGTTTGAAATGTGTATTACCCACATATGTTGACCAGATTCTATTTTCCAGGCTTTCATCTATGCCAACTTTTACAATATTTTTAGTCTTGCAGTTTTCACAACATAATGTAACAGCCAAGAATTCAAACAGAAATATTTGCCAGGAACAATCTCTACTTAGACCTAATTCACTGCTCGGCTTCTTAAAAGATAGAAACACGCTTGTGCTTTACTTTGTTTTTGTCTCTGATTGTATATACTGTATGTGCATTTTGTCCTTTTAGTATGTATCCACACATTTAAATCTAACCTGACACAGAATAAAGATGCTCATCTTAGAGACTTTTAAAAAGTGAGAACTTTCTGGAATGTTCTGTCGTTCACGACCAAAAACCGTGTATTTTCTCACCTCGCCTCAACCGTAAGCACACGTTCTCACCAGTCTTGCAATATGACTGCGAGCTCTGAGAACCCGTTGAGTCTTTGTAAGGCATTTTTGCAGCTTTCCTTCATTACATCTGTACTCTCATCCTTCTTCCTACTACAAATCAGCAGACAGGAGATTGTTCTGCTAATAAAAGTTCAAGCACTTGCTGGGTAGGGCATATTTTTAGAAATTAATCTGCTCTTTGAACACATTTTGTGCCAAACCGACCCACTCCAGATTTTTTTCTAGTATTGGTCATTTGCCAATACCCACCCTCTACCGGTGAGGGATGGAGAAGTCTGATATGTTCTTCCTTCTAGTCAAATGCATCTTTGCGAAGCACTGTTCAGTCTGCTTCATGGGGTAGTATTACAATCTCTGCCCCTTTTAACATACCTGAGCTCCCTATAGTGAGATACCTATAGTATGATTGGCTAATGTTGCTGTGATTGATAGGAAAGAATGTATATAATCCTTCCTACCTTGGGTAGTCCAATTTTAGTCCATTCACTCCTGCTCAAGCATGGTATTACCCTATCCTACACAGCACTGCTGGGAACCTGTCGTCTATACCAAAGGACACAATGAATGGGGACACCCTGGACAGAGTGCTAACCCACTGCAACACACAACTGCATGTGCACACACAAGCACACACCCATTCAAATGCTACAGGTAATTAAAAGATGCCCTTCAGCCTACAGCATATGTCTTTGGACTAGAAGAGGAAACCAGAAGACCCGGAGGAATCTCCTGAAAATCCACAGGGCAATGGCAGGAATCGAACCCTCAATCCTAGTGGTTTTGATAACATTACCGGTTTAAGTTACCATGCCCCTAGATTTACTGTATTGCATACTGGACTGATTTGTGCCTGGGTTTCCAGTGGTTCCTGTGAATAATGCTAACAAATGCTACTATGTACCAGGAATATGCAATTCCTGGTACAAAACCTGGCTGCCTGTGCAAGAAAGTTAAGACTTTGCCTTACACAGAGATTGCAGTGTGTACAGTAGTCCAGAATGTTAACTATAAGTCTGCATCACATCATCCTTTCATTGATTATTTCCTATGACAGCAATATTCAATATATAATATGCAGTTGTTTAAATAAATAATATGCTTGAGATTTTTTTTATTTTTCAAATAATAAAGTCTTTGGGGTAAATTTAAAGACAGCCTATTAGAAATTCATGCATCACTGTTGAGCTATTCAGCTTTAATGAACTTCCATGGATGATAGGCAGGTTGTCAAGAAGCTATGATTGATGTGATGACATTTAATGGGATCTGTGTTTTGACACCACTTTTTATGCCAAAACATAGCTTGGCCCATTTTTTTCCCCCAGAGTGTCAGGGTCATATTAGATGTAATGAACCCATGTACAGAGAGTAAATAACCTGAGGAATCCTCGCCATATGGCCAGGATATATAAATCAGTGTTGGCTGAAAGAGGTAAAGGTGTTTTAATCAACAACAGATGGTGCACCATCAATAGAATCTGGCTCTAGACGGGAATCAGCATCTTCTCACACAGCTCCAGCCAGAATTAACTCTCAAGTCCACATCCACCCACATCCAGCTTTTCAGTATCAGTACTGAACAAAATACAAAATAAAGATTTTTTTTGTTTGTTTGTTTTAGATGATTACCGTGCTATAAACTTTGCTATCTAAAGAAAGCACTCCCAAATTACATTGAATGCATCATTTTGCTTACAAGAAGGAAAAATCTCCAGGAGGACTCTTTGTTTTCTTCGTGTCAGTCGTGTCAGTGCTGTAGCTTGAGCGAAAAGATCGTTTTCGAAGAAATAAATTGTGCAAGCGTGTGTTGAAGCTCTGTGCATGTGATGGACACAGATGGTTTACAGCAGCAGAGTGAGAATTTGACACGTGACGGGGTGTAAATATCCTCACCAGTTGCAGCTCAGCAGTTAAGCTTCTGTGCTTGTGACTGAAAGGGTGTGAGTTTAAATCCCAGGATTTAGAACCAACTGTTGGCTTTTTGAGCACACGGTGTTTAACTCTTAACTGCCTAGCTTTGTACTTGGATTCGATTCTTAGCTCACTTTAGTTTAGTCTGTAAATTGTAATATTCAAAATAGCTTGTGGATAGAAATGTGTAGGAATAATTTTGTGAACCGCTGATGGAGGTTTCTACAATGTGACTTCATCATCCAGTAGGAAAAGGTCAGGGCTTCAGTCATATGCATTGATGATAAGCAAGATGGAGGACAAACTATTCCTAGTTGTCACCACAAATCCAGTGCTGTTCAATCAGACTATACAGCACATTTGGGCTTGATAAACTCACTCACTCTCTCACTCATTTTCTACTGCTTATCCGAACTACCTTGGGTCACAGGTCACGGGGAGCCTGTGCCTCTTTTATCTCAGGTGTCATCGGTCATCAAGGCAGGATACACCCTGGACGGAGTGCCAACCCATCGCAGGGCACACACACACACTCTCATTCACTCACGCAATCACACACTACGGACAATTTTCCAGAGATGCCAATCAACCTACCATGCATGTCTTTGGACCGGGGGAGGAAACCGGAGTACCCGGAGGAAACCCCCGAGGCACGGGGAGAACATGCAAACTCCACACACACAAGGCGGAGGCGGGAATCGAACCCCCAACCCTGGAGGTGTGAGGCGAACGTGCTAACCACTAAGCCACCGTGCCCCCTGACTTAATAAACTGTCTGAGATTTTTTGAAAAGAATAAATACATTTTACTTTACAATGCCACTATCTAAACACTAACTGAATCTATTAAATGCTCCAAATAATTCACAATTTATTATTTTCCCAGACAGGAAAAAGAACATCCCACTCTTTTATTTTCTAATGGCTAACATTTTCGAAAGTTTGCAAAATGATGAATGTAAATAGATTCAATTAATCACAGATTTTTTTTGAACACACACAACACCAATATTGTGACTCAGTGCTTCAACAACACTGCATGAGACTTGTTTGCTAATTGGAAAGACTTTGGCACAACAATCACTAATGTATGATATGGATCACTAATGCATGCTATTAAGTTTCCAGTTATTTACAGCTTCAAACACGTATTGAACTTTCAGTTGCTGGTTGTGTTGTCACACGACCCGCTAAATGCCCCGCACACACACAAAAAAAAAAAAAATTACGATGTTGATTAATCATAGAAGAAAAGTTGTATGAACGGAACTTGAGCTGAATGTGTTTATCACGTAGAGAAAGTGTGGAGATTAAATCAAACATCACTAAGAAGAGGTGCAATTTTACATCACTGATGGGTTTCAAGCACACATTACACTCGAGGATGAAAGCAGCAGATGATCATAAAACTGACATTGTGCCGATTAACATAAGACTTGGAGCCATAAATTGTGAAAGTTGTGTTTGTGTGTTAGAACAAGTGGATAAATGCAAATTACTTCAACACTCCCAAATCTCAATAAGTTTTTTTTTTTTTTTTTTTTCACCAGGCACATATTATTCGAGTTTAGTTTCATGTAGCTGCTCTTTAGCTCTGAAAGATTTAATATAATCTGTTATGGTTCACTGGTTAAGTATTTGCAAGGACCCAAAAGACCTCCCTGGTAAAACCTATGTGCCAGATCCTTAACACTGAACTCAATAAAGTAAAAAAAGAAATGTCTGGAATAAAAAAAAAAACAAGTAATGAATACTTAATAGTACATACTGCAGACTGACCAATATCCAGAGAGCTCCTGCTTTAACACCACAAACTTAAAAGTACAGTAACTGAGCAACTTCTGCCAAGAATCTGATCCAGTTTTCTTTTTCCAATAACTTGTGAATACCACAAGACGTTTAAACTCCTCTATCAGGGGCAAGGTCTTTCTGACCATCCAGCTCTACTCCAGGAGAGAACTATAGACTCAAACGTTCTGGAATTTTCATTCCAGCCTCTTTACCCTCAAAAACTCACGTGCATGTCGTAGGTCCGGGTAAAAGTACAGATTGCAGAAATATGTTTTTTTCCACAGATCAAGAACCTGAGAGCACCTCTGAGTAGAGCTGCTGATTTTCTGAATTGTGAAGATTCAGTTGAGGTGGTGAGGGCAACTGACAAGAATGGCCCCTGGTAAGACAGAGCTATATTGGGCACTCGAGCGAGACCCTGCAGCAGACCTGAGATCTGCTAGAGGGAGCATATAGCATATCGTCTCTGTCGGGCGGAATCCTCGTATCTCCAAAACCGTTATTTTTCAGGAAATGAAAAAAACGCCGTACCTTATCTGCAATGCACAGGGTTTAGTCCGCGTTGCAGTGGATTGTCTTGCGCTAAATTCCTGTCCTCAGACGAGCACCAGAACTAGCGGGGGTCAAGATTTTTTTTCTTTGAGCCCAGTGTTTTGAAGACATTTACCTCAGAAGACGTGTTGATTCGTTGCGACTCTTCTTGAGGAGAAATATGCCGCGAAGCTCTCCCGCGGAGTGAGGAAGAGGTGGACAGTTGAAGTGTCCAATGGAGTTATGAGATTTGCGCTCAAGCTATTTTCAAGACTTTAGATTGGTTAATAACTTGTAAAAATAACAGACCCACGTGGGGACTGACCAATAGCATCGATATGTGAAAAAATATGAAATTGACCAAATTTGGACATACGAGGTTTCTGCCAGACAGCGATGATATATGATCTTGGTACCATCATCAGGGAGAGCTGGTAGGACAGGGATAGAGAAGTCTAAACTGACCTTCTCAGCCTGTTGCAACCTGTTGATCTCAATGAGGAAAAGTAGAAGGAAAAAGAAAGAATGAATTTTATAGTGGTGAGACTTACAGGATAGCACTACTTACAGTGTTAACTGATTGTACAGTGTTCCCAAGTCTAAGCTTTCAGGATATTCTGTGTTCCTAAACCAAACAGAACATAGTGTGGCCATGCGTTATTCGGACAGAAACGGATCCTTGGTTTTCAGCAAAACTAATCAAATACATCACCAAGTAATGCAGGAACCATTAGTTCCATTCCTAGAGGGGGAATCAGAGAGTCCAACACTGGTAAATTACTTGTTCTTAGGCACTTACTAATCCTGGTAATCAAGAGATAAATCCGATGTGTGTAAAAACTACAAACTTTGCTTAACTCTGGCCCTACAGAACTGGAATTGATGATACCTTCATTAATGAAAACAATTCAACGTGGCTATAAAGAGATCCTGGTTAGACAGTCAAGCACAGCCGACAACACAATTCTCAAAGTCTTTAATAGGGCTATTTAAAACCCATGACAAGTGACCAATAAGCACATTTACCAGACACCCTTATCCAGAACGACTTACATTTTTATCTCTCTCTCTCTTTTTAACTTACAACCTTCTGATTGGTAGCCCAACACCTTAACCACTAGGCTACCACATCCCTATATAAGCACATCTGTAAGGCAGTATTCAGGTGTTAACGTGTATCTCTGGTGATCTGATGCAATCTTGTTAATGGACCAAGGAAAGTCTGAAATCGAGTCTGGATCACAGGAAACGGATCTTAATACTAAGTTTGAACAGGGTGACAGGGACAAATGACCATATTCATATAAGTATTTAACATTGTCCAATTAAACACCTGAGACAGGTTATGAATTGTGTAACGTATTGATGTTGATGCTGGCCATGGTGCATTTATAAACACTGCTATGGCATTGAAATATTCTGGTTATTTTCTGGGTTTAACACCCAATCAGTAACTAGTTTCTGACACACTTTAAAATGTTTATAGCTGAATGGATTTAAAATAGACTATTACAGTATATTGCGTCCTGGAGTATCCTTCATAAACCAGGAGTCTTCAAATTTGCTCCACATTAAACCACTTATCTATCCATCCATTCTCTACACTGCTTGTCCTGCTGGTTCATGGGGAACCTGGAGCCTATCCCATGAGACTCTCTGCACAAAGGCAGGGTACGCCATGGACAGACTGCCAGTCTATCGCAGGGCACAATCACACATATACACACACACACACACACTCAGATGTAAACCCAGGAAATTAAGTCTGCAAAGTAAACAGCACCTTAACAAAACCAATGAACGCTCCATAAAACATCATGGGTTCTGTAACAAATCCTTTGTGCTAGTTTAATCCAAGAATGGAAAACAATGGAAGAAAAAAACTTCAAATTGCTGTCTTATTTATAGCTATGAAGAATAGTTAAGCATTAAAAAGTAACTGTATTGTCATCTTTCATTCATCTTCAGCTTGCTCTTCATATATTTGAGTAGAAACACCTTGATCTACACAACAAAAATGAAAATCCAGAATGGAAACGTTTCCTCTTGGCATACATATTTCAAGGACTTTGATTCCAGACTAAAGCTACTAAAATTTATAGGAATAAAAATAGCATGGAAATGTTACTTCCCAGAAATCAGCAGGCCTTCTCTTCTCTGAAGGCCTTGAAAGTCTTAACAATTCTTTCTTGTGTACATCCTGCAGTTCTAAACACTAACGAAAGCACTCCCATGGTGCTATTAAAATATTATTCAGAATAAAAAGAAATCTTAAGAGGGATTGTAGTGTTTACGTGCGGATGAAATCCCCAGGTATGTACAAATTGTACCTTCAAAATGAGGACAACATTGTCCATGGTTGTGCTTTCACCATGGTGACTGTTTAAGTGTATGGAAAAAAAGAAAAGATGAACTTAAAAAAACAGCTCCATTGAATGCCATCAGAAGCATCTCAGCTCTTTGCCTGCTGGTCTAATGGGCTACTAGAGGATGCTTTTCCATGAGACTCTACAGCTGTGTTGAAAGCTATATGATGATCACAGCTTGGCATCTACCATCATTATGACCTGGGCAATTGTCTGAGCACTAGGATTTTATTGCCTCACTTGCTTCTTCGATTTGGATGCGACAATGTGACCAAACAGCTGCCCTGTAAGTATAATTTCTGACTGAAGTGTTGTAATGAGGTTTGCGAGAAATAAATAAGAAACTCTACTGAACAGTTTTCGTACTTACATATCTTTAGAATTAACATGTTCTTCAATGTCATCCACTTATTTAGTAATAAAATTCTATATGCTCAGTTTTCACTTAATTTTCCAACATTACCCACAATGCTGTTTGAACGCCTAATATCTGATATTGGTGCCAGTGGGATTTGTCCCTCGTAACATCTCTACCTAAGCGCTGCTGCATCACAAATCCTTAAGACTGCCCCGCTTAAGCACCTCCACCATCTGTTCACTCTTCTCAAACAGATCATCTTCCAAAGATTCATGCTAATACTGCAATCAACACTATCACATGCGTCGTCTCGTAGATCGCTAACTAGCTGAGCCAAGCTGTAAGTGTGTCATGTACTGTAGCGTCACTGCTTTCCGTGACTTTGTCCGATGATTACTAATATGCTGAATATGAATATTTCACTAATATGATGTTGAACTTCTTCATGTTACCTCATAATGTCCTTCTACAGCTACAGTGCAGCACAACTTTTAACCTCTCACACCGAAGAACAAATTAACACCAGAAATAGATCCATATTAACATTTAATGCTTTTCAGGATGGCATTTTCTTTGAACGTAAACCATCGGTGATCAGATTTTCCGTTTCTCTTGAGCTGCAGATTCACCCATGGATAGACTTTTGCACAAATTTTAATCTCAGAACTTAAAACAATACATTATTATTTTAGCCAATATGGTGCTAATATGGGTCTTCTTTGTATTTTCCTTTTTTTTTTTTCTTTTTGGAAAGCAGATTAGATTCTCAGTCAAGGCTGTGTTGCTACTGAATGTCTCATATTGGTGAGTGATACTGTCTGAGTGTGAGTGCGCATGTTGAGTATGCGATTTCTGCAGTCATTCTAAGTGAAGTATCTGGATGTTTGTATGGTTTTTGTTAAATAATTTATACAAGAAAGGGTTAATATGCTTATTTGATAATGGAGGGGTAAAACAATAGATGTAAATAATGAATACAGCATAATAATAATTAATGCAAAATTAGTGACCTTATGCCTCTTAATTGTTTTTATTTTTACAAGATAGCTGACAGTAGCATGGCTTGTATTGCTTGAGTTATCTCCAGCATTTGCTTGGATGTGGAATATTACGTGTGTATGTCTAATTTTATTTCGCTCTTTAACTTTCATTTCTATTGATTGTTTTGTAGAGTCAGGGAATAATCCTTGTTTTGCTTCCATGTAGGACATAAAGCCCGAAAAGCTTTGTAAGATTTGTAAGCCGGCATTGCGAGCTGATGGTTATTAGATTCTCATCTAGCTTTCTATTTGTCAGTCACATGTTATTGATCAGCAGCTCTTTGTGCTGCAGGCTGGGCTGTTCAGTGTTATCAACGTGTGGTCAATAAGACATCACACTGATCTACTGATGCCTGCTTGCACGAGAGCACGTCCATGTAACCAACATGATGCCTGTCGCAGGGCGTATTAGTGTTCATGATGGCTTGGGAGGGAATAAATATTTAAAGCATATTTCAAATACATTTCTTACATGGTGCACTTAGAAAGTAATGCTGGCACTTTATGTAGCATAAAATCCACTTGTTTGTTGTATTTATTGCACTCCCTATATATGAAAGACTTGCCTCTATATATCCTGAATATATGGATGGATAGATGGATGGAAGGAAAGATAACATTAGATAGATAGATAGATAGATAGATAGATAGATAGATAGATAGATAGATAGATAGATAGATAGATAGATAGATAGATAGATAGATAATTAAATGTAGGTAGATATGTAAATATGAATGCATGAATGGATTGATGGATAGATGTAGATTTTATATATAAATATATGGATAGAGTAAGAGAAATATAGATAATAATGGATGGTTGGAGGGATGGACGGATGGAAAGATAAAGATAGGTATATAGGTAAAGATATGAATGAATGGGGATCTACTGATGGATGGATGGATGGATGGATGGATGGATGGATGGATGGAAAGCTGGATATACTGTGGATAAATAGATGAACAGATAGATGGACAGATATGGTAACAAGGTGTGTAGCAAGTTTTGCTTCACATAAACAAATGCACAAACATGTAATAAGTGAATATTCTGAACGGAGTCTCCAGTACCAGCTCTTTGTAACAGTCAGTTTTCCGACACATCTTCAGGATGTTTACACTGGTGCAGACCTGTTTCTCAGACATTCTGCAGCACTGAAAGGAGAAGGATAAAACCTCTGTGTCTTTCTTTAATAATTAAAACTTTGTTAGCATTGGAAAATTGTTCTGGTGTAAAAGTAATGACATGAACCGTCAGGTCATCTCCTCACTGATTTTTTTCTAGAACAGCAATCCTAAGTGTTTTATTCCCAACATATTTAAGATGTAATGTCAGATCTGTCAGTATAAGTAAGTATAATAAGTTACTTAGTTTTCTGTCACTGACAAAGTCTAGTGCATGCCATATCCATAGTGCTATAACACAGTAACAAATAGACATATTACAATTGGAAAAATGCCGATTATAGCTGGGTTGTTGTGATAACAGTGGAATTAGAAACAGTAGATTATATTCTTTAAAGAGAGAAACATCCACTGTGAGTGTTAATGAATGTGTTTGTGTGTGTGTGTGTGTGTGTGTGTGTGTGTGTATATATATAGATTTATATATATATATACAGTTGAGGCCAAAATTATTAGCCCCCTTATGAAATTAGACAAAACTCTTGATTTCTCCATGGAAATGACCATTAACAACAAGTGTTTTATAGTGTGTTTGTTTCCAAAATAACAAAGACAAAATCTCCACTAAGTTTGATTAGGATATTTAATTGAAATAGTGAGTTGAAACAAGAAAGGGCAAAAATGAAACGTCCAAAATTATTAGCCCCCGGTCATTAATAGTCAATAGTGAACCCTTTCTGAGCCACAACTGACAACAACCTCTTAGAGTAGTTCTTTACTAGGTTGGCACAGGTTTCCTGAGGGATTTTAGCCCATTCTTCCATTGCAAATTGCTCCAGCTGGTCCAAATTACGTGGTTTCCGAGCATGGACATTCACTTTGAGCACTCGCCACAGATTCTCAATAGGATTGAGGTCTGGGCTCTGTGCGGGCCACTCCAGGACCTTTGTTTTGGTATCCTTCAGGAACTGTTGGACCAATTTCGATGTATGCTTTGGGTCATTGTCTTGTTGGAAGACCCAGCGACGACCTAAGGCTAGACTACGAGCAGATTTCTGCATATTATCCCTCAAAATGTCAACATAATTTTCTTTTTTCATGATGCCATGCACCCGAACAAGGCTCCCTGTGCCTTAAGCTGCAAAACAGCCCCACAGCATGATGCTCCCACCACCATGTTTAACTGTGGGAACTGTGTTCTTAGGGTTGAAGGCCTCACCCTTTCTTCGCCAAACATAAGCAACATCCATGTGCCCAAACAGTTCCAGTTTAGTCTCATCAGACCAAAGCACAGACTCCCAAAACTCATCTTTACCTTTCAAATGTTCACGGGCAAACCTCAGTCTAGCTGTGATGTGCCGCTGTTTGAGTAAAGGGGTTCTTCTGGGACGATGGCCCTGAAGCCCACCACGATGAAGAGCCCTCACAACTGTGTTCCTTGAAACATCAACTCCAGAAGAGGCCAGGTCAGCAACAATCATCTTGGCAGATGTCTGGGGCATCTTGCTGATATCTCTGACTATTTTCCTCTCCAGGGTTCTTGAAATCTTGCGCTTACGACCACGCCCAGGTTTGTTTCTTACAGAATTTGTCTCCTTGTACTTGGCAATGATGCAACGTACGGCGGTTCTAGACACTGTGAAAAGCTTGGAAATGGCAGTATAGCCTTCCCCCTTATCATGAGCCTCCACTATCTTCTTTCTGAGCTCAAGACTGATTTCCTTTGTCTTTGGCATGGTGAGTAAAAGTAGTCTCTCCCAATAATGTGTTCAAGTGCCCTGTTCCTTGGAGTCCTTTAATGCTGATTGAATGCCCAGGTGTTGTTAGGAAGCCAATTGACTGCACAGGTGTGGTTTGAAAGCTGATTGATTAATTAGGTGTGTTTTGAAAGCTGATTGATTAATTGGGTGTGTTTTGAAAGCAAATATTCACAAGGGGCTAATATTTTTGACCACCCCATTTTCACTATATTTGATTATAAAGCAAGCCTAAAAATGTATTTTATATTCCAAAATGTACCAAAAGCTACTAAATAGCACTGGCGAATGTTTGATTATATCAAGTTTTATCAATGCTGCAAACATTGGAAAGATCTTTAGGAAAATGTTCCAAAATTCCTGGGGGCTAATAATTTTGGCCTCAACTGTATATATATATATATATATATATATATATATATATATATATATATATATATATATATTAGGAAAAAATAATAGGTTTTCTACTGAACCACACTTTTAAGGAGGGCGATTTTTCCAAATATGCCCGTAATTAAATACATGAACAGTAGAATAATAGTATGCAGAAAATAGAGATAAAAAAATTGCTAGAAAACCATGTAAACGACTGTACATGAAAAACGTATTAAAAACATCCTATCAGCATGTTTAGCTTGCTCATTAATTGTGCTCTGGAAGCTAAACTGTAAAGTCCTAAACCAATCGTATATTCTGTAAGAAACAAAATGATAAAAATAATCATCTGAATCTTTCTCATATCAGCCAGTTGATGCATTTGGTTGTCCACTAGATTTCCTTCCTAGATTTTATTTAGCGGCAGGCCGATGGTATTGATGAGATTAGAGATGTGGGAGGTTGCCTGTGGAGAGAGACGAGACAGCCTCGGTTTCTCTCATTCTGCTCTGCTCATAGTCACCTGTTCTATCATGCCCAAGGTCAATGCTGAGCTGAGAGAGAGAGAGAGAGAGAGAGAGAGAGAGAGAGAGAGAGAGAGAGAGAGAGAGAGAGAGAGAGAAGCCTTTAAATCTTCCAAAGTCAGGAACAGAACAAATTTTTATTGTGTCTACATTACACCTAAAATATATGTTATGGGTTTATATAATAATGATCTATTGCCTCAGTGAAATCATAAATCCTGGTTATATATTAAAATGCCAGGAGAATAAGCTGTCCAAGTTTAGATTAGTGGAGAAACAAGAAGTGGATTATGTCTGACAGTGGTTGATCTTCCAGACTTGTTGATTGTGTGGCGGGAGCGGTGTGGTGCGTTAGGAGGTACAAGTGAAAGCCGTACAACTAATCACACAAACCCAAGTTCATCTATTTGTAACCAATTCGACTACGCCACCTGGGAGGGTTAAATCCAGGAAATAGAAGTAAACCCCAGTGTTTGTTATCAGATCACACAAGTTCGATTCTCTTAAAAATAAGTGTAGGCAAGAAACGTGGGCATCATATAAAAGTACAACATTTATTGAAAACTGGCAATTTAAGATAGAAAAACTCACTTAAAATATGCTCAACACTAAAGAGCCATTACTAGCAGCTCAAACAAACATTACAAAAGCAAACTGAAAAAAAAAGAGAAAATGTCCTCACCAGAAAGAATGATGAAAAGACAGGCTAAGGGTGCAATAAACGAGCCATTAGTGCAACGAGTAAAGATAAAAAAACGAATTAGCCAACGCTACATGCTAACGGCACATACCTGAAACCGCTATAGTGACAGAAAAAGGGGAGGATACAGACGTGACGCATTCCAGGGTCAAAACCAACCCGCTCTAAATAGTGCCTGCTCGATACTAATTGGTGGTCATGAGCATCAATCACCACTCGTATCTCATTCATACGGTCACAATTGCAACAAATCAGACCATGGTCATTCTGTTTTTCTTTCCCCAACAGGCTGTTTTTAGTTTTACATGTAACCCCAATGGAATGTGGGTATAATGTGACTACTCTTAAAAAGTTCTACTGAAGTGTTGGGTTTTTATGTGTTCGTCAAAATGTTCAGTAATGTCAGATAACGTTTTGGTTTTTTTTTCTTACAGGTGAGAAAATTGGGGTGAGAAAAATAAACAAGGAGGACAAAAATGAGTGGTAAAAACTTGTTAGCGAGGAAATCTGTGGAGATTTATAATGTTGCCTTGGAAATATTTTATTTCCAACATTGCAATGTGACTAAAAATAACTTTTGTTTTTAACAAGTTTCACCAGTAATCTAAATCTCTAGATTTTCTGCCTCTAAAGCTACAGTGAACTTCTTCGTCATCAGAATTGCAGAAATCTATTTTTTCATCTGCAGTGCAGATAAATCTAATCTTGTGAGCAAGCTAGGCTAGTTAATTAACCCCTTTTACGCTGGCTAAAAGGAAATCGACTTCACATACTGTATTTTTAATCAGTAGAAAACAAATGGCTGTTAGGCTGATAAAAAATGAGTCAGGACGACTCTGTTGGCTAAACAACTTCACATTTTAGATGCTTTTGAACAAGCACTTGGGGCAGAAATGAGTTTGATATCACCATTTACTTTAGAAACAGATAGAAACAGTTGGGTAAAAAAAAACATGGAACATTTCTATGAATATATGGCCCCATTAGACTAGGTAAAAACAGAAATACACCAGAACACAGTGTTGGCGGTGTTCTGGTGGCCAGATTGGGATAAGTGTTCCCATTTCAGGGTGATACTGTATGTTGGCCTGATGACAATGGCAAGTGTGGGCTGACTCTGGGCCATCACTCATCTGCTATCTGGGCTACCAAACAACCAGTCTGTACAGACATTATCAAGCTCTAAATAGGGAATTTAATTGAGTCATTTTTCTCGGATAATTACATGCATATGGTTTACTATGTATACAAAATGGGGATGCTTCCAAATCATATGTGATTTGATAATACTTTGCACTTGCCTTCTTAGACATTGGCCTTTGTTCAGTGCCAAAACATCGCCCACTTTCTGGCCTTTCATAGTCATGAACGTGATCTTTATTGCTTTCCTTAGTTAAGTAAACATGTTGTAGTTTGCACCTACAGTCGATCTGTTGGTCAGGAGTTCAAATCCCAGCACTGCCACGCTCCCATTGTTGGGTCCATATGAAAGGCCCTTAACACACATGTGCTCAGTTGGATAAATGAGATAAATGTAAGTCACACAGGATAAGGCCGCCTTTAGCGTAAATGTATTTTTGTAAATTTGTATTCAGACCCAATTTGTTCGTGGCCTAAAAATATTTTCTTTTAAGTCAAATATTAATTCTACCACTGTGCTCCTGAAAATCCCGGATTTCAAAACCCCAGATCTTGAAAAGCCAGAATTTTCAGCATGGCGTGTGAATTCTGGCTCTGACAGATCCTCGACTTCAGCTATATCTCTCAAGTTCATACATGTCTAGTTGCTCTCCTTAACTTGACATGCATTCTGGGCTGTTTTTTAACGGAAATCATTCAGTTATTTTAGATTGTATTTTCTAACAATTTTCATTTTGCAAATTATAAACAAACGAGTAGACAAACTCAAACCCAGGCAGTTACTGAGGAGGCTTAAGTACATTACATAGCATGTACACTTTAATGAATGGATCTATATGGAGCAAGTTTTATATCTGACTGCTCACTCATTCCCGCATGAAAAAAAACCTTTTGCTTGACTTGTAGTGCATGAGACTATACTGCATGACTTCTAATCTCAACTAGATGCTTTATGAACCTTTCGAGCAAAATTTAGTTAACTTCCACTTAAGTATTTGTATATATTTAGACAACATTGTGTGGTGATTCATATTAATGTATCCCTTGTTGCCCAGTGGTAGGATCTTGCCCTCTCACCACCATTGTCCTGGCTTGACACACTGAGGGGTTAACTCTAAGTACCAGTCCCACTCCCAGTTAAAACGTGAGGTTTGAGCCAGGAAGGGCAACCTGTTTAAAATCAAAATGATCAGATGACCCGCTGTGGTGATCCCAAACAGGGAGGAGCTGAGGGACAAAAACAACGTGTGGATTCATAATGATGTATTTGTATTCTGTTATATACCTACTTGTGTTGCTCCAAGAGTTTCTCCATCTTTATGAAATGACTTCCCTGGTGGTCCAGACCATTATTTTATGCTATCTACCAATAGCATTTTGAAGCCTTGTGATAAGTCAACAAAGCATTTGCAGAAGGCACTTTGTAGAAACACTCACTCGCTTCTGCAGAGACTGATTTGGCATTGGTGAAGGACAAATTTGTTGAGGAGAAGTTAGAAGGTCTTGCATAGACAGTCTATTTATTACACTTCCTCAGATGAGGGAGAAAAAGCCAGACATTAATGAGTGTTTTCATTCAGTCTGAACCGCCATGTTTTCACCTGCTTATTACCCTGCCCTCTTGATAGGTGACTTGAAAAGTTCAGACAAAACGTCTCTCAATTCCAAAGAAAAAAGCACTCTTCTGTTTTTAAGCTTTCCTTTTACCTTCTTTTGTTGAACTATAGATGACCTTGAGAACATCATAAAAACACATTAAACGTGTGGTTAATTTTTACAATAATTACTGTAGAATTGGTAATAAATTATTGCTGAAATAACTCTAAACTATACTCTTGTCTATAAATGCTGTTTTTTTTTTACCTTTTACATTTTTACCACACACAGTGCTAACTCTTAAAATCTCATGCTACCCTGTTCCTGTCATCTAGTAAATTTTTTTGATCGATGGTAGTGATAAGATTACAGATGACTGTGGAAACAGAAGAGATGAGTGTCTCAGTCCCTCTCCGAACATTGATGCGGATAAAACAACTAGTGGTGTTCTTTGAATCTTCCTTAGCTTGGAGAAAAATAGACTGTGTTTCTTACAATAGAATAACAAATAGGCAATAGCCCACACTTACCAATTTGGAGCAAACAATGGTGAAGAACTCGTTTGGTTACCATGTGTTGACTGAAAATTACAGTTCAGACACTTTCAACTCAAGTTACGTATGGTTGTGTCTGGGCTAGGTTTGTCTGATGTGACATAAGTGGTGCTTATGTGCATAAACGCAGCCATAAATGTCTGGGATTTGATATCTGAAAGCATGGGCGCAAATTTAGTTTGAACTTTTTCGGCTTGATGATATTTTTTTAAATTAAATTGAAGAAAAAATGTTCAGGCTTGTTATATCTGCCTTGTTATTGCATAATGTCCCTCTGCTTATCTACCTTTCTTTTCCATCGAAGCTTCACATCCTGACAGTACGTTCAGCTACCTGAAAATAGCGCAATCTACAATAAAACTGTCCACAGAAGACGGTGCGACGTGACACGACGTGACATCCAGTGTGTTGTCTTTGTTGTTGTTGATCGTAATTGGAACTATTAAACTAAAATGTAGCCAACATAACACAAAGCTTTTTCGCTTATTATTATATCGATTACAATTATGGCTAAACTACAATGAATTATCTAGCTAGATACAGTATATATGGAGTATAGCCTCCTGTGATCTGTCCTCACAGTCGCACAGCAGTAAACAGTAGAGAAACAATTAAAAAGTTCAGTATCAGTATCAGTGACATTCATACAGACAATTCACATTATTAATACACACTATAACCATTTGTTGATTTGTTATAGAGGCACGGTGGCTTAGTGGTTAGCACGTTCGCCTCACACCTCCGCCTTGTGTGTGTGGAGTTTGCATGTTCTCCCCGTGCCTCGGGGGTTTCCTCCGGGTACTCCGACTTCCTCCCCCGGTCCAAAGACATGCATGGTAGGTTGATTGGCATCTCTGGAAAATTGTGTAGTGTGTGATTGCGTGAGTGAATGAGAGTGTGTATGTGCCCTGCGATGGGTTGGCACTCCGTCCAGGGTGTATCCTGCCTTGATGCCCGATGACGGCTGAGATAGGCACAGGCTCCCCATGACCCGAGGTAGTTCGGATAAGCGGTAGAAAATTAGTGAGTGAGTGAGTGATTTGTTATATTATATCTATGATTGAAAACAGGTAGAAGGTAGCTTGAATAACCTGGGGATTCATTTATCATCCGTGCTTATGTGTGAAGATGTGCATATATTTTCACACCTTCTGGACCTTTCGTTTCAAGAATGTCTCCTAGTGGTAGAAAAGTGCAATAACAAGTAAACTAAATAAAAAACTTCCATATCAGGTACTGTATTATTAGAGTCGGTAGTCATTTTTCATTGGCTGCTGACAAGATGCAGAGAGATGACACAAATGGAATATAAAGTAAAACTCACATAAAAGAAACGTTTAAAGATCGATTGGGATTACGTTGTTTTTGAAGACTTGGCTCATGCAGCTTTGCGGGGACTGTGTTTTTAGCACCATGGAAATTCTGAGAGGGCTGGGAGTGGATCATCAGTCGATTTTCTTTTCTCAGTGCTGTTTTATTTGATCTCTGTTCCAGGGGTTTTAGCTACTGATACACTAGTAACTGCATCTAGGCAGCATTAAAATCCAAAAGATGACAACTAGCAAGACAAATTATTCATATTGTTTCTTACAGATGAATTTGTATGAAATCTGTCCCAATTTAACAGCTACTTTGTTCAATGAAACTAGTAAAAGTTCTCTTGAGATCTGATTGTTTGAAACAACTGATACAATGTGATGTAGATTCTAAATCTCATGGATTTGAATATCAATAATCGACAACATAAGTGTGAGAGAGAGATGTACCTTTGTAAAGACATCTTGAAATCAATAAAAGCCAAAAGATGTGAACTCGTTGATAAATCAGGACAGGGGGGGTGTCAGGGACATGAACCAGTTGGCTAGCTAGACGAATTGAACATATTGATTTTTACAGATGAATCTGTAAAATTTGTGCAAATTTAACTTCTTTAATTTTGTTCAAACAAACCAGTAAAAAGTCCCTTGAAATATGATTGAAATGTCCGATACAGTGTGATATTCATGAGTGATTAAAAATCATTGATTACAATATTTAAGAGAGAGAGAGAGATTGATTTACCTTTATCACTGCATCAAGGCATCACTCACTCATTTTCTACCGCTTATCCAAACTACCTCGGGTCACGGGGAGCCTGTGCCTATCTCAGGCGTCATCGGGCATCAAGGCAGGATACACCCTGGACGGAGTGCCAACCCATCACAGGGCACACACACACACACTCTCATTCACTCACAATATCACACACTACGGACAATTTTCCAGAGATGCCAATCAACCTACCATGCATGTCTTTGGACCAGGGGAGGAAACGGAGTACCAGAGGAAACCCCCGAGGCACGGGGAGAACATGCAAACTCCACACACACAATGTGGAGGCGGGAATCGAACCCCCAACCCTGGAGGTGTGAGGCGAACGTGCTAACCACTAAGCCACCGTGCCCCCGCCCCCATCAAGGCATCAATAAAAGCCAAAAGAGTTCTACTTGTTATATCAGGACCTGACACCAGACCTTTAGCTCACCTGAACGTGATCTAAAGTCATTAACAGCATTCCACAGAAAACTCAAAATTTGGAGTCTATTATTATAATATTAATAGTTTAATACTTCACTACATTTATATTTGTCTATTACAGCTGATAAAACAGAAGCCTTTATTTGTTTTATATATCTAAATGATTTTCTTCACATATCCCAGCTTCGGAAGTTCAGTAACATAGAGTCTGATATGATGCAGCGTTCCTGGATCAGAGAGGGTTAAGGGTCTTGCTCAGTGGTCCAACAGTGGCACGTGGTGGTGCTTGGACTTGAACCTTGACCTTCTGCTGAGTAGCCCATAGCCTTAACCATTTGAGTCACCAGAGGCACCTATATGTAATAAATCATAGAACACCAGCGGACAATTCAAAGGAAATTCAATTTCAAAATAAATCAGTTTCTTCCCAGAACTTCAAATGTCTGAGACCGTAGAAGCAGATGAACATCCCTGACCGAGTTTATTTTCATTTTGTTCAATAAGAAAAATCATCCAATTTTTATGAAGTTGTACTGATCTGTTGTAATCTTAAACAAGTTTAAATTGATCTAAAAAGAATTGTTTATACTTTCTTTAATTAATATGGATGATATATCAAAAAGCACCAGAATCTAGAACCCAAAACAAAGGTTACAGGTTTCCAAGGGGATTATTTTTGTCCTTTTTTCTTTTATGGCATCACCCTGACACTCAGCCCTGTGTACGGTGGGTGTATCTAATGGAGTCTCTGTTCTGGCCTGATTCACCTTCTTGGTGCAGAAGCACAGAGCAGAGCGAGAGAGCAGTAAGCTGAAGGAGATGGCGGCGTACACCCACAGCCCTGACCCGGGGTCAGGTAAACATGCGGTACACCTGCATTTCTTTTTCCATCAACTCCTCAACCGCCAATCAGAGCCTGACCAAAGGCCCAACTGTTCTCGCTCCGGGGCTATTACTGCGTCTGCTTATCTAGAAGAGTTCATACGGAAGCCTGCGAATGCCTGATGCAGGAATGGAGAACGCTTCCGGCTTATGAAGCTGTTTGAGCTGCCTTTAACAGACAGAGCTCCTGAGAGAAGGATGTGTGTGACTGTTGAAGGTTTTTTTCCTATTCTGGTCAAAGATAACAGGAAGAAAAGCTTGAACTCCATCTCTTCAAAGACAGAAGGAAGGTGGATGCATCATATTTACCTGTGTTCGTGCATATACAATGTACACATACACACACATACACACACACACACGAACCCAGATTCATTTTCAAATTCATTTTCTATAACAAAGTATCTGTGTTACACATCTAGTAGCATGTGACAGATTTTTGCTCGTCTAGCCATGTGACATGTGGCGTGTTTATTGCCGTGTTAGTTGTGAGGATTACAGCGCTGTGACATCGAATTGCTGTGTGCTACATTTCTCCTGTTCATCCTACAAACTTAATCCTGATCACCCTATGAAACACATGCAGAAGCCTGCCAGAACTGGACTACATTATTTAGGGAGAGAAAATAAGCAGGAAATGCTGGAGTGCCCTCTACTGGCACACTGCTGTAGTGTGTTGATGAGTGCTACGACTTCATACACACCGGTGCAGGGATTTACAAGATGAGGGAGGCTGGGTGTGCGTATGTTTTAGATCGTGTGTGTGTGTGTGTGTGTGTGTGTGTATGTGCGGGTTTGTGCTGTTACGTATATGGGGGATTTAGTGGTATAAAATGTTATGAGCTGTGTGTGTGTGTGTGTGTGTGTGTGTGTGTGTGTGTGTGTGTGTGTGTGTAAAGATACATATCTGGACTACTTAAAAATAGAGATTATATCCAATCAATGAAGATTTAAAAAGCATTGCATCACATCGTTTATGATGAATGTCACTAAAGCAGTAAGTCCTACAAGAGAAACGCGCACACACACACACACACACACACACACACACACACACACACACAAAGTCAGCCATCTTAAAACAAAAGACTTTGTCTATATAAGGATTAAAGAATAACTCCTGTGTATTTCACCCTAATCTCTATCCACTGCCACTTTAGTGTATGTCTTATTATCATGGACATGAATGTCATTATGAAGTCTGATCACATAAAAACACATAAAAACACATAAAAACACATAAAAACACATAAAAAAGTGAACTTTCTGAAAATGAAAATGACAGAAAATAATAAATTATACTGATTTCAAGGTGCTGGGGCACGGTGGCTTAGTAGTTAGCACGTTCGCCTCACACCTCCAGGGTTTGGGGTTCGATTCCCACCTCCACCTTGTGTGTGTGGAGTTTGCATGTTCTCCTCATGCCTTGGGGGTTTCCTCCGGGTACTCTGGTTTCCTCCCCCGGTCCAAAGACATGCATGGTAGGTCGATTGGCATCTCTGGAAAATTGTCCGTAGTGTGTGAATGCGTGAGTGAATGAGAGTGTGTGTGTGCCCTGTGATGGGTTGGCACTCCATCCAGGGTGTATCCTGCCTTGATGCCTGAGATAGGCACAGGCTCCCTGTGACCCGAGGTAGTTCGGATAAGCGGTAGAAGATGAATGATGATGAATGATGATTTCAAGGTTTGCAAACATTTCTGACTGAAAAATTAATACGTTTTGAAGTGCCCTAAACGTCAGTTAAAATTAAACGATGAGAAAAAAACATCTCTTTTTTAATCCCGCATACACTACAGATGCAGAGAGAAATAGAGAGAAAAAAACCTCACTGTAATATTCCTTTAACAACTAATCAATGGTTCACGTACAGATTCGCTTGATGGATTTAGTTGTTCCTGTTTTAAGAGTCACACATCCAGTTTGTTCCAATTTGTCAAAAGCGTCCGTAAAAGTGAGTTAGAGCACAGGGTCCTGGCGCTGGCTCGCTATCGACACGGCTCACTGCGGGTGAAACAGCATTAGGTCAGTCGATAATAAAGGCTGCAGTCACAAAGACCTGACCTGTTTTAGCCAATTCACTTTTCACTGCTGAATGAGAGAGAGCAGAAGCAAAGAACGTTAAAAAAAATAAAACAAGCCGTTTTCCACATAAACAAGAGATTAGCTGCTTCGGAGACTAGAGTGTATAGCGGGTTCACTTCTTCTCAGCCTCCGCTATGCTAACAAGGACGTTCTAGACGTTTAGCTAATCATAATACAATTCTAAAGACCTTTCATGGAGCTTAAAAGAGTGCTACGTTACTTTTTCTCTATTAGCATCTGCATCACACAGTCATGTGTCCACATCTGTCACATGTCTGTCTCTCTCTCTCTCTCTCTCTCGCTCTACCACTTTACCTGTTCTGCATTTCTCTTTAAAATCATACAAAGAAAAACCGTTGAAGGCCACACAGTGGAAAAGTCTTCATGATGAATAATAAATGAAAAAGAACACAGGGAGTGTAGGGAGGAAGAAAAACATGTTCCCACTCATTGTTTTAGCATTCCTATCAGAAACAGCTGAGGTGGCCAGCAAAATCGAACCCTGGGGTTTGCCTGAAGTGTCTGTTGCATCTTGAAAGAAAGAAAAAAGGGTAAATGATTCTTGAGAATTTCTTTTTAAACCCTTCTGTCAATTCTAAACAGATGGTGGGCTGTCGAGTGCTGTTATGTCCGCGGGGTTAGAAACCTTTTTTACACTCTTACACATCAATCTGACAATCAGGGCCTTAAGAGGTGTGATTTTACTGAGAAGGCAAAGTTCCATCTGTTCCATCGCTTTAGTTCAGATTTTTGCATCTTGGTCAGCATTCATTCATTCATTCATTCATCTTCTACCGCTTATCCGAACTACCTCGGGTCATGGTGAGCCTGTGCCTGGACGGAGTGCCAACCCATCGTAGGGCACACACACACACTCTCATTCACTCACACAATCACACACTACGGACAATTTTCCAGAGATGCCAATCAACCTACCATGCATGTCTTTGGACCGGGGGAGGAAACCGGAGTACCCGGAGGAAACCCCCGAGGCACGGGGAGAACATGCAAACTCCACACACACAAGGCGGAGGCGGGAATCGAACCCCGACCCTGGAGGTGTGAGGCGAACATGCTAACCACTAAGCCACCGTGCCCCATCTTTCTCCATTTTTCTCCATTTTTCTGTACCTGTTATATCCTTTCTGTTCTGGTTCCTGTGAGGATTGCACCAGTCTTAGCCCCACCCCCAAATGCTCTGATTGGATCGTCTATCCCAAGCCAGTACTGATCGATATCACATCCCTCCTGTGACCCCCGGTTTGTCTGTATGTGTATCCAGAGCCAGCGAGCAACGGACTTTCATAATAATAATAATAATAATAATAATAATAATAATTAATAATAATGCGTTAACATGCCAAGCCCTAGAATTGTTTTTATTCTAATTTTCTAACTCTAATTTATTTCGTTATTACAGTTAAAAACAACACAATCTCACCTCTTGTGACATCAAAGGTCGAAGATAATTTAGATAAAGGTCCAGAAAGTACCAGAACCAAAGGCGGGAAAAATCTTTTCACGTCCTTTCCCGTTCAGTCACTGAACATTTCTTCTTTGAGACTTTTTATTCACATTTTAGATGAACCCGAATCATGAATGTTGAAGAAGTTTGCTAGTAAGATAGTTCTGAACAAAGTTCAAGTGAGATGAGTGTAATGATGTGTTATTATTTGTCATGAGCACAAAAGACAAAAAAATCGGGTGAAAGCAAACTGAATATTTCTCACAGATTAAACTGTTGGCAGCCCTCGTTGGCAGTGAAACAGTGGCAGGGTGAAGGTTAATTCATTGAGGAAATACATTGTGTGTGTGTGTGTGTGTGTGTGAGAGAGAGAGAGAGAGAGAGAGAGAGAGAGAGAGACTTAGAACATTGTCTTCTGATAGCGATCAGTGCTTGACATCTGTTCTTGAGGTACGTGTGATTCGTTATACTTCAGGTGGGATGTCAGGAGCATGATGCTCAGACCATGGGGAATTCTGATGATGACAATCACATCATTCATACATACGCACACACACACACACATATACACACACACACACGGTGCTGAAGAGTAGTCCATATCATTCACCTACAGCAATCAGAGCATCAGTGCACCAAAAGGTCCCTGTGATTACTGTAATTTGTTACACAGCCTTGATTTTATAATTGCATAATAATATACCCCAGGGAAAAGGAGACAATTGGTGTCTTGTATTGGTGTCTTGAAGGTACCGCAGCCACGGATACGACGTATGCAGAGAGAAGGCGACTCATAAAGGTCTTCCTCACGCTGGACAGCTCGTCATGGAGGCGGGAGACAGATTTAGCTTTTCCGCACACACCAAACCGAACATGCGTACGTGTATAGCGGTAGGGGATGTTAGCAGGATGCACGTGACAAGGTGACAATATCAAATCCTTAATATTATAATATGGCTTTGTTTTCTTCTTAAGAATTCTGTATTAGTATTTATTTGTTTTTCATTTGACTAACAGTTTAGTTTTACCTCATGAAACGAGTTATTAATATAATGACACAGTCGTCGGACGGATTCTCGCGAGCAGTTCTCAGAATTTGCATGAATTAGCATGTATAAATGCTAAAATAATAAGCAAAGCTCCATTTATTTCCATGCACAACATGACTCCAGATAAAAAGCAGACATAAAAATATAAAATCTTTGCAAGATCCGTCTCATGGTTAAGAAGTATATAACGACATGTTAACATTTTGTACAAACGTATCCGAAACTATTTAACGGTTTAGAGAAAGCGTCCACGCTCGTAGAAAAATAATAAACCGAGGTTCTGTGCGGTTCTTCAAGATGGAGGTAACTTCTAACTAGCATGACAAGCTGATTACTTCCCTAAAAACGGTTAGCATTGGCACGCTGTTGCTGTGTAAGAAGAAAAACCCAATGTTGTAAAGGCAGTTACAGGACAAGAATCAACCGCGGGTGGTAACTCGGTATCAGTGACACGTCCGCCATGTGTTTTATTCCTTATATAATTAATAATCACAAGGCTGCAAAGACATGAAAGAAAATAATTACAGTGACAAATGAGGACAAAGGAAAAACATAAAAAAAAAACAAGTTCATACTGGCGACGTACAAATATCACATTCGCCCACTTTGACCACCACCGAATCGTTCCGACGCACTCGCAGCGACTGCTAAGCACGTCTTGGCATGAGAGACATAACAGCCTGTGAAAGAGATTAAAAAAAAAAGATCCATTACATAAAACAATGCTGTTTACTGCAGGCCGGAGCCTCTTGTTCCACTGCTGATAACAGCCCAGGCTTTATTCCAACCAAACTTCTACAAGCACAGTTGCTTTGAAGAAAAAAAAAAACATGCACAAAATTATATATTTTATGCTCTTTATGTCTGGAATATTAGCCTTATGAAGCTCTGCACTCTGAAGACGATCCACCATGATGATAAATGGCATTTTTTTATTTTATTGTCCTACAAACCGGAGGAATTTTTACTACCATCTTGATTAAAAAAGCATTTTAAATAGACATTGTAAAGTTGCATTGACTTGAAGGAGGTTTTACACTGAAGAATGTAAAAGTGTCCTGTGTTTGACCCAGTGAGAAAGGCGTGGTCTCTGCGCTCGTGTCGGTAAATGGGCGTGACCTATGGAACTATTATTACAGTGAAGGTGTCGTGTCTCTACCTTTCAGTCAGGTGAAAAGGCCGTGGCTTCCGTGTTAGTAGAAAAGACGTAGCCTCTGTCACTCCCAGTGAAGGAAGCGTGGTCCACATAAATGTCTGTCCTTAGTGGAGTTGTAGTCTCTCTCTACATTTCACTGTGAAGGAGGTGTGGTATATATAATTGGAGTGGAGTTGTAGTCTCTCTGTACATTTCACTGTGAAGGAGGTATGGTGTATATAATTGGAGTGGAGTTGTAGTCTCTCTAAGGAGGTGTGGTGTATATAATTGGAGTGGAGTTGTAGTCTCTCTGTACATTTCACTGTGAAGGAGGTGTGGTGTATATAATTGGAGTGGAGTTGTAGTCTCTCTCTACATTTCACTGTGAAGGTGGTGTGGTGTATATAATTGGAGTGGAGTTGTAGTCTCTCTAAGGAGGTGTATATAATTAGAGTGGAGTTGTAGTCTCTCTGTACATTTCACTGTGAAGGAGGTGTGGTGTATATAATTGGAGTGGAGTTGTAGTCTCTCTGTACATTTCACTGTGAAGGAGGTGTGGTGTATATAATTGGAGTGGAGTTGTAGTCTCTCTGTGATGAGGTGAGTGGTGTATATAATTGGAGTGGAGTTGTAGTCTCTCTAAGGAGGTGTGGTGTATATAATTGGAGTGAAGTTGTAGTCTCTCTCTACATTTCACTGTGAAGGAGGTGTGGTGTATATAATTGGAGTGGAGTTGTAGTCTCTCTAAGGAGGTGTGGTGTATATAATTGGAGTGGAGTTGTAGTCTCTCTCTACATTTCACTGTGAAGGAGGTGTGGTGTATATAATTGACTGTTCTTATTAGAATTGTAGCTCTATACCTTTCGGTCTCAGGGATCGAGGCGTGGCCTGTGTAGTACTTTGGTCAGTACTGTTTAGAGGTGTGGCCTATATAGCTGTCAATACTGTTTAGAGGTGTGGCCTATATATCTGTCAATACTGTTTGGAGGTGTGGCTTCTCTGCTTGTCTCAGTAAAAAAGCCATGGCTAATATAAAAGTTCTTAGTGGAGTTCTTAGCTTCTCTACTTTTCAGTCTCAAGGATGGAGGCGTGGCCTATGTAGCTGTCAGAACTCTTTGGATGTGTTTCCTCTTTACTTGTCTCGGTGAAAGAGACATAGCTTATATTAACTTATTATATATAACTTCCCTTGGTGTAGGTTTGATCCAGTTAAAGCAGATATTTCCCCTTAGCTTGCCAACAGTGATGAAGGTGTGGCCTCTAAACTCAGAAAAGGTGTGGCCTCTACACCCAGAAAAGCTGTGGCCTCTACACCCAGAAGAGATGCGGCCTCTACACCCAGAAAAGGTGTGGCCTCTACACCCAGAAAAGGTGTGGCCTCTACACCCAGAAAAGGTGTGGCCTCTACACCCAGAAAAGGTTTGGCCTCTACACCCAGAAGCGATGTGGCCTCTACACTCAGAAGTGATGTGGACTCTACACCCAGAAGAGGTCTGGACTCTATAACCAGAAGAGGTGTGGCCTCTACACCCAGAAGAGATGTGGCCTCTACACTCAGAAGAGGTGTGGCCTCTACACTCAGAAGAGGTGTGGCCTCTACACTCAGAAGAGGTGTGGCCTCTACACTCAGAAGAGATGTGGCCTCTACACCCAGAAGAGGTGTGGCCTCTACACCCAGAAGGTGTGGCCTCTACACTCAGAAGAGGTGTGGCCTCTACACCCAGAAGAGGTGTGGCCTCTACACCCAGAAGAGGTGTGGCCTCTACACCCAGAAGAGGTGTGGCCTCTACACCCAGAAGCGGTGTGGCCTCTACACTCAGAAGTGATGTGGACTCTACACCCAGAAGAGGTCTGGACTCTATAACCAGAAGAGGTGTGGCCTCTACACCCAGAAGAGATGTGGCCTCTACACCCAGAAGAGGTGTGGCCTCTACACTCAGAAGAGGTGTGGCCTCTACACTCAGAAGAGGTGTGGCCTCTACACTCAGAAGAGGTGTGGCCTCTACACCCAGAAGAGGTGTGGCCTCTACACCCAGAAGAGGTGTGGCCTCTACACTCAGAAGAGGTGTGGCCTCTACACCCAGAAGAGGTGTGGCCTCTACACCCAGAAGAGGTGTGGCCTCTACACCCAGAAGAGGTGTGGCCTCTACACCCAGAAGAGGTGTGGCCTCTACACCCAGAAGAGGTGTGGATTCTGTTTCATTCACAGTGAAGCATTGGCCTCCATTTCTTCCAGCAAAGAAGAAGTGGTCAGTCTACAGAAGGCATGTCTGTGCATGGTTTAAAGCACATTATAATAAAATGGTATCCAGTGACTAGTTCACTAACCAGAACATCACACCAACATTTAGTTCATTCAGAACAAATCTTTTGAAGCAAAAGTAACTTTCTAAATATCATTTAAGAAAGAAAAGGAAAAGAAACATTATTATAGACTTTAATTAAACATCTGCTATAATAGAGTGTTTAGGACTGCAGATCCCCAAATATGCATACAATTTGTTAGAGAAGGTCACTGAACGCCAAAAGAAGATTCTGGAACAAAGAAAAGTCTTTAGCTAAAGCGGATGTCAATAAACTTGCTGTTTGCTTTTGGATGTTGACAAAGTGTCTTAGTTGTAAAATACTTCCATCTGTTTGGCCTGTAGTGTAGATCAATACAGTCCTGAACCTCAATGCGCAGTTATCCTTGAATTTAAACCACCATTAACAGCATAATATCGACAGGCTTCTTTATTACCGCAGAGGTCGTGCTGATTTATTTATTTGTTTATTTTTTGTATTATTGTTGTCGCTATTGATGAATGACGGCAAGGTATAAAAGTTAGCTGCAAAACTCGTTCAAGCGCTCTGACATTTTAGGGAGCCCTCTCAGCGTCATAAAGGTGCCGGAGAGATGGATGAGGGAGTGGGAGTGGAGCGGGAAAGAGTAATGAGGCAGAGACGAGGAGAGAAGAGGATAGGTGGAGGGAAGGATGGAAAGCTGGGAGATAATTAGGTTGGGAAAGACGGGAAGAAGAAAAGAAAAACTCTCTCCAGGGAAGACGGAGGACGATGAGAAGGAGTGACTGAGAAGTCTTCAAAAACGCTTCTGGAACTTTCCCACATTTAGCACAAACAAAGCAACTTACTGTAGATGTTTAAAGCCAAAACTCCGTCTCTGTGACGTTGAGGAACATTACTTAGATAAGTCTCCATTCTGATTGGTGAGAAGTTGTTTATTAATTTCCTATAACAGCAGCACTGTCAGTGATTTCAGCTGCAAATCACACAAATCACAGGTTTATTTAAATGTTCTCATACGTTTCTATTTCTATAGTAACAACCATACGGTGAAGTGTTATAAGTTTTGTAAGGAGATGAACATTTGTTGGAAGGAGTCTCCAGTTTCAGTGCACGGTAACATGACAAGCTGCATGCACCTATCACGGTAAAGTAACGACTGTTTGTTGTAGCATAAGCGAACACTGGAAGTAACATGTATTATGTGCCACAGTGTTAAATGTAACTGTAAATGGATAAAAAGTCTATTTATTAAAAAAGTCTTCACTCTTGACGTGCTGAAATTGTCAAAATAGCAGCGACGGCTCTTCATCACACCGCGACATCGTTAATACGTTTTATACAACCGCACAAAACCCTCACACAATTCATATATCATGTTATTTTTTTTTCTTCTCTGTAACAATTGAGAAAATAAGGCAGGATAGAGAGGAGGTGAAGAAAAACAGACGCGGTTAAATCCCCCGAGATGCCCCTGAAGTTTATTCAGTAGCTCTGTAGGTGTCTAACTTAGAACAGGCCTAGACAGAGGAGGTCTCCTGAGTAAAGCACAAATAAGAGTGTGTGTCTTTTACACAGAAGGCGAGAGGAACAGTTCTCCGCTGGTGAGTCTGCGTTTGAGTTCTTTCCACAACAGACTGCGCTCCATCTGTGCTCCTTTCATCATGCCTCGGTTCTCCTGGGCACGCCGGGACAGGTACGGGATCACCTCATTCACCGGGCCGTACGGTACGTACTTGTACACTGGGAAACCTGCCTGACCTAAAACACACACACACACCAAGAACATCAAACCTGTAGAATCAGCCCAGATGATACACTTAATATTAAATATTCCATGAAATATTCTCTCTCACTCTCATTCATTCATCTTCTACCGCTTATCCGAACTACCTCGGGTCATGGGGAGCCTGTGCCTATCCCAGGCGTCATCGGGCATCAAGGCAGGATACACACTGGACGGAGTGCCAACCCATCGCAGGGCACACACACACTCTTATTCACTCACACAAACACACTACGGACAATTTTCCAGAGATGCCAATCAACCTACCATGCATGTCTTTGGACCGGGGGAGGAAACCGGAGTACCTGGAGGAAACCCCCGAGGCACGGGGAGAACATGCAAACTCCACACACACAAGGCGGAGGCGGGAATCGAACCGCCAACCCTGGAGGTGTGAGGCGAACGTGCTAACCACTAAGCCACCGTGCCCCCCCATGAAATATTCAATATTTATATATATAAAAAAAGATTAAGTCTGGCTTTAGAGTTCTATGTCTACACTATATACGACTAAAGCCTACATTTCAATATTCAATTCGATTTTATTTTCAAAACGCTTCTAATAACGGACAGTGTTGCACAGCAGCTTTATGGGAATGCAAAAAAAGAATTAATAAAAAATCAGAATAAAAACGACAGACTTGCACTGATTTAAAATGATTCGTTTATTATTTATACAATTATTTATACTTTATTCATTTGGAATTATTAAATTGAAATATTTGTGATGTGTTTAGTGAGTAAGTGAGTTAGAGGTTAGATGCTGATGTCACAGGAAGAAATTATTATTATTATTATTATTATTATTATTATTATTATTATTATTATTATTATTACTATTATTATTATTATTACTACTGCAGTGGTATTTAAACCTCAAACTCATGTGATATCCTCGAGTGAGCCGGACGAGACTAAAGTGCTAAAGCTCTGCCGCATCTACTGCATGCCACCGTACCAGTGTGAGCAGGCAAATGGCATTGTGGGTAATGTAAGTCACGGTTGAGTTAAAAGTGAATCATGTAAAGGTAAGAATTTAAAGGCTTGCAAATAATACAGACATTGTGTTCATGGTATATTAAGAAGACTATTAAATATCTTCCAGAAGTGCTTTGACAACTTTAAAAATCGATTCACGTCATAGAGTGTGTGTGTGTGTGTGTGTGTGTGGTGTGTCTGTGTATCTACCTAACGGAAAGCTGATCTGGTCACACATCCCAAGCAGCTGACCGAAATACACCTTTCTGTCAGTCGGTGCAAGTCCCATTTCATTCATCCTATAAAATAAAACAATCAGCACGTGATATAATTAGAGAACAAAAATAAACAGGACGGAGATTATTACGACCGTTAACGCTGACGGACTCACGAGGCGGCTCCCGTTCTCGTAACCTTGAGTGTTTGATGCCGCTTCGCCGCATGCAGGAATCTGAGTGGCAGGTTTTATCAGCTTTTTGTAAACACTCCTGACTTTGTCATTGACATGTGCTCTGGTAAATGGAGCGGAACCCTAAAGGAATGATGGCGCCACGTTTAATAAGATTACCGGCAGCTTTTTTTCTCCTAAAGACTATAACTCCCTCGCTGGGGAGCATCAATCACTGGCCTTATTTCGGAAATTGTTTGATCTAATAGCTGCCGCTGGTGATGGATTGTTGGATCTGATTGCTAAGACTCGGGCTTAACTACTTCACCCTTAGTGTTTGTGTGTGTGTGTGAGAGAGAGAGAGAGAGAGGAAGGAGTGTGTGTGTGTGTGTAGTGGAGTGTATCATACTGGACCATGGTCAGGTCAACATTCCATCTATTACGCTTTAGCCACATTACAAATCAACTGCTAACACAACCTAAGTGTGTCTCTTAGTGTGTGTGTGTGTGTGTGTGTGTGTGTGTGTGTCCTACCTCTATATCTACAATTAAATAAACTGACTGTAGTGTCGCGCCTAAATAGATTGCTTGAACGCAATCTACTAAACACACACACACACTCACATGCACACACACACATGCACACGCACACACACACACGCACACACACACACACGCACACACACAAAAGAGCTCTCTGCTACAGACATAGATGGTGAGATGAGTGTTCTAACCAACTGTCTGACATTTCAGGAGTGAAGCTTCGAGTGAAAAAAAGTATAGATAAGGTGTATATATAATATATAACAGCATAACAGCAGTGTGTGTGTGTGTGTGTGTGTGTGTGTGTGTGTGTGTGTGTGTGTGTGTTCATGTAAATCTTGGACCCGTGAAGGTCACGAAAGACACGAGAAAACCTATTATGCTTTTATCGTAGTCTAGACATGACACGGGCAGGGATATCAGTGTGTGTGTGCTGAGAGAGATTAAAAGGCTTTAATTATAATGGTGGTCACTGTAAAAGCCTTTAAACACACACACACATACACACCACTGCTCTCTAGGGAGAAACACAAAAGTTCATTTGAATCCAGAAGGTTTCGCTCGTCATCGTCTTCAGCAGAGATCGTTCGTCGTAACAAATCTACATGATGTTAGCTAGATAAGTGTCTAATACAAGCCAAGACGAACATGCACCGAAAGATTTGATTACGTTCTATTACGTGTGTTTTATTGCATTACATCCTTCCTGTTTTATTTGACGGAAGCACGAAGCGAATATTTCAAGCCGGAAAATTGGGAGGAGGTGAGAGATTACTACTGAGAGTCCAGGGGAAGGGACGATGGCCTTCAGAGGATCGGTTAATATCAGAGAGTTCAAAGCACCTACGTTACTGTCAGGTGACTCGTCTGTCGGTTTCATTAGGAGGGGAATCACGAAGACGGCCTGCGATTTAAAAACGCAAGATTCCCATGCAAAATGCGTACAGTAGACAGTAGCTGAGTTTACATGAGGCCAGTCTTTTTGATAACACATGCAAAACTGCGTAAGAATGATTTTTGTACCCGATAACTCGCATTAAAACCTGCGTGTGTGTTACGATCATCTCTGAGTCCTTCCTTGAGTGGAGATGTCGCGGCTCTCTATATAACTCCAATTACAGTATTAACCCCAATGAGGTTCGCCGTTTAACATTCGGTGAGAATAAAAAAAAATTAATATTTGGGTTCGTTTGTTGCCATGGGAACGGCGACTGAAAATGACCACAATATCGATAAACAGTTCTGTTTTGAGAGCGTCATCGACATTCTTTCAGTACGCCGGAAACGGCTAACGAATCAGAATCAGAACGATCTGTCTGTCTCTGATATCCCGGCGTGTGCAGCTCAACATTCCTACCTCTGGATTGTGTGTTTCACGGTGTCTATGTTGTGTGACGCCACCATGACACTGGCTTTCCTGTTCCGGTTGATTTCCTCCAGCACGTAGTCCAAACACCTGCAGATAAACAGTTTGGGGTTTCAAATTCTTCCCACCCAGTGTGACATTTTAGCGTTTAACTCGCTCTTCGATATCATCAGCAGTACAATACATAAATATGACACCTGTGGTACATCCGGCTTGTGGATTCGTAATCCGGGTTGATGGGATCTTCGTAGCCGATCTCCTGAGCTCGACTCCTCTCTTGTTGCATGTACGCACCCCGTACAAGCTTAGCCCCGAAACACCAGCCCTCTCTCTTCGACAGCTCGACGTCCATACACACGTTCTCGTAGGCTTCCTGTTTTTTCATTATATATATAAACGTATATGAAGCTTGAAAAAATACGACAGACGCTCATCACCGAATAAACCGTGCGATCACTTGTGTCTGAATGCACCATTAACATTAAAGTGAAAGTGTAGAATCGTTTGTGTGACTTCATGCTTGAATGTGTGCTTGTTTAGGTACGTGTGTGTGTGTGTGTGTGTGTGTGTGTCAGTGTAACTCGCCTTCAGATAACACTGGTAGGTATTAAAGATGACCGGTTTGTCTCGGTTAAATATGCGCTGCATCTCCAAAGTCAGGTGGCTGATGGCAGGTTGTAAATAAGTTTGTTCTGCATCTACCATCAACCACACGCTGTTCTGCACCGCTTGCTGCACACACACACATGCACACACACAACAAACACGCAAATCCTGCATTAAACACTTCAGAAGCACTTTAGACATAACCGTAAAATGTGATAAATAAAATTAGAATGTAGGTGAATTTAAATATGTTAGAAACTAATTTTTCCCAGTTTTTTGAACAGCAGTTTTACTGTACACAAAAAATAATGAGGCTCATTAAAGTTGAAATGAGTAAAATTGTTAGAAATGGGGGGACACTGTGGCTTAGTGGTTAGCACGTTCACCTCACACCTCCAGGGTTGGGGGTTCGATTCCCGCCTCCACCTTGTGTGTGTGGAGTTTGCATGTTCTCCCCGTGCCTCTGGGGTTTCCTCCGGTTACTCCGGTTTCCTCCCCCGGTCCAAAGACATGCATGGTAGGTTGATTGGCATCTCTGGAAAATTGTCCGTAGTGTGTGAGTGTGTGAGTGAATGAGAGTGTGTGTGTGCCCTGCGATGGGTTGGCACTCCGTCCAGGGTGTATCCTGCCTTGATGCCCGATGACGCCTGAGATAGGCACAGGCTCCCCGTGACCCGAGGTAGTTCGGATATATATATTATAAATTCAACTAATAGTTTTTTAAATATGTGCTATATTGCAAAAAAAAAAAAATGTATTTATTTATTAATTCTCATATCAGCCTGATATTTTTCTTTCTTTTCTTTTTTTTAATTATAAAGAAATCGGTCAATCTGACCCCAATACTATGTACATTGCTGAGTAAGGTGCTGAAAGGTGTTAATATTTATCGACTGCCTGAAGTCAGGAGCTGAGCTCGGGGTCAATTCTATTTCGGCTCATTCGGTTCATTTTCGGTTCTTCGGAGGAAGTGCAATTCATCTGCCACTGACTTTTACATTTTTAATCATTTCAAATAATTCATTTTCATCTTGTGAATTGAATTTAGCTCTAGTGCTGAAGTCTTGTCTAGAGAAACCAGTCAGCGTGGTGACTAAAGCTGACCCCAATTTGACCCTTAATGACCTTACACATCGAACCTGTGACCATCTGGTGGAAGCCTGTCACTATTTATTACATTACGCATTAACAGTCAGGCTCAGAATGTAGTAAGTATCACCAGACCTGCTGACCCACAGCGAGTGTGAAGGAAGTGTGTATCTCTGAGTGTTGTTTTCCTCGAGACTCACTTTAGCAAGTACATCAAGTCTCTGAAGCATCCTCTTCATCTGCTTCTCATCTTCCTCAGTGAATTTTTTCAGCAAAGGCTCCAGCTGGCCCGTCTGTTCAATCAGAAAGAAGAAAAAGGTTCAACATGAGGCTGAGTCACGGTTATTTAAAAATGGCGACACAATATATTCCATGAGCTAGCATTTGAACGTCTTGGCTACATTTGGAGAAAATCACTATTTATGACTTTGGTACATTTGTGGAAAGTAAACAATGAGGTCTTGGTGATGTTTGGGGAAAGAAGCCAATTATATCTTGGCTATATTTGGTGACCGTGACAGGTCTTGGCTGTGTTTGGGGCAAATGTAACCTATCAGGTCTTGGCTGTGTTTGGGGCAAATGTAACCCATCAGGTCTTAACTGTTTGGGGCAAATGTAACCTATAAGTTTTTGGGGAACTTATCCCATCAGGTCTTGGCCTATTTGGAAAAAGTGGCCAATTAGGTCTAAGCTAAATTTAGTGATCGTGACCAATCAGGTATTGGCTATGTTTTGGCAAATGTAACCCATTAGGTCTTGGCTGTAATTGGGGAGAATGTAACCCATCAGGTCTTGGCTATGTTTGGGAAAAGTGGCCAATTAGGTCTCAGCTACATTTAGTGATTGTGACCAATCAGGTCCTGGCTATGTTTGTGGTGAATGTAACCCATCAGGTCTTTGCTGTGTTTGGGGCAAATGTAACCAATCAGGTCTTGGCTATGTTTGTGGTGAATGTAACCCATTAGGTCTTGGCTGTGTTTGGGGCAATTGTAACCTATCAGGTCTTGGCTGTGTTTGGGGCAAATGTAACCTATCAGGTCTTGACTTGGTTTGGGGCAAATGTAACCTATCAGGTCTTGGCTGTGTTTGGGGTGAATGTAACCCATCAGGTCTTGGCTGTGTTTGGGGTGAATGTAACCCATCAGGTCTTGGCTGTGTTTGGGGTGAATGTAACCCATCAGGTCTTGGCTGTGTTTGGGGTGAATGTAACCCATCAGGTCTTGGCTGTGTTTGGGTGAATGTAACCCATCAGGTCTTGGCTGTGTTTGGGTGAATGTAACCCATCAGGTCTTGGCTGTGTTTGGGTGAATGTAACCCATCAGGTCTTGGCTGTGTTTGGGTGAATGTAACCCAGCAAAAAAAGAAATAAAAAAAAAAACAGTGCTTTTTGTATCCTGCCAATTGTAACCTGTTTAAATCGGGGGAGAATGGCTGATCATGTCCACTTCATCCTTGTGGACAGTTATATTTTGTAGACAGTTGTGTGAATTAAACTTTAACTAGCGCTCTGGAACCAACAAGAGCGTTTGGCGTGAGGACAGAAGAAGCTGAGTTGTGGAACCGCTGCCAAATGAGCTCTAAAACCCAGTGATAAAACCTTAAAACCGTGATTTTAATAGAAATCCACTGAAGAGAGGCTACTCTGAGAAATATAACTGTCCCTGATTGTGATCTTGTGGGTCTCCTTTATAAAGGAAGTATTTTTGTTCTGAATAATAGATGTCAAGGTCCGCTGACTCATGTAGGGTTACGCAACGTAAAAGCGAGGGTTGTGACTCATTCAAACATGAAAAAAAGCGGAGCTTGTGTTAATCACGCGCAACGTGACCTTCCTGCAAGGACGATTTTATTCAAGTAAATATTCAGTGAACTTGATTTCTACTACTGGCTACTAACAGTTAAACAAACCCGTGCATGAAGCTGGAAAACCTTTTAACTCTGTATTTCTGCATTATTCTGGATAATTATTGGCGCCCTTCATAAGAATTAGCAACAGTGATGAATTTGAACACATCCTATAAAAGGCAATTTGAGCATTTATATATATATATATATATATATATATATATATATATATATATATATATATATATAGCAAGTTTTATTTTTGTGTGGTAGATTTCCTAAAAAGTGATTTTTTTTGGTCTTATTCAACCTTTTATCGTGTTCTGTAAAAAAAACCTGCAACAGATTCTCACAACTGTTCTATTTTAAATGCAAATGAAACCATGCAACTGATATAACCAGAAGACAGCACTTTTCCATTTCAGAAAGAAAAGAGGACAAAACTGTATCAGTAATTAGACCGTGTCAGTGTAATTACTTCCAATGCCTTATAACTGTCAAATGGCTTCTCTGAGGTATCTGAAGGCCGTTAGACCGCGAAACCAAATCGATGATTCTCTTCATTTCTACCCCACTTAAGATATCAGTGTTGCTCGTACCTCAAGGTTGGGCACCATGAGAAGATCGGATATCTTGGTCCTTTCGTCGATTAGACCGTTCCAGTCCAGCATGTCGATGGTGCTGTTGTGATCAAGAAAGTAAACAGATACGCTGTGAGTTCCGAGCAGCATCTTTGTTTGCAATGTTTATTATTTAGTGACGTGAACAAAAATGCTAGATGTGATTTTAATGTGTTGTTATTGTGTGGATATTAAAATACTAAATTTATAAAGCTAATCAGGCTCATCAGCAGCATCACTGGGGCAGTAGTAGCTCAAGTGGTTAAGGCTCTGGAGTGTTGATTGGAGGATCAGGGTTCAAGCCCCACCATTGCCATGCTGCCACTGTGGGGCTCTTAAGCAAGGTCCTTAACCCTCTCTGCTCCAGTGGTGTTGTATCATGGCTGACCCTGTGCTCTGACCCCAACCTCCAATGTTGGTATATGTAAAGAAGGAATTTCACCATGTGTGGATATTAAAATGTATATTTGACAAAAATAAATGTTTCTATTCATCATCATCATCATCATCATCATCATCATTAAAGTCCTTTATCTACACTCCTGACATGGGTACACATCAGTGTGCCTTGAAATCCTTGCTACACATTTAATATGCACAGATATTTTTAATACACGTAAAATAAGACGCTGACTAAAAAAAGGTTTTACTTTGTGACATCTTAAACCTTTTTTTTTTAATTAACACTCTTCTGCTTCTCACTTTAGGTGTACTTGTTAGCGGGCCGACGTGCCTGAGCTCGTTAAAGACTCGTAGGTGTGATGAATGGAGAACGTGTGTACTGTACAAGGCTGACCCCCTTTATTTTTAAAGGGTCGTAATGATGGATGCTTGGGATTTCAGACGTTTCTCACCCTGACGAGCACAGCTTCTCGTTGGTGAACCAGCCCTGGATGTCGCCTTTGCCTCCCATTTGTTTCAGAAAAGTCTACGAGAGAAAAGTGGAGCATGATCACACGACGTCACAAAATCTTAATAGGCACAGAGTATTCATTTGGGCTTAACCCTTGTAGGTTGTTCGTATTTTTGTTACTCGGCCAGTGTTCGTGGGTCTGGTTGACCCGCTGGATTTTTGGGGTTTTTAATTCAACACAATCAAAAATTTGATGTTAAAATACTCTACAGATGTTTTCTTCATCCCAATTACAAGCAATATAAACAGCATATATGGTTAATATTTGCCCTTTAACTTTATTACATCACATTTTTTTAATTAAAGTGCTACTCGTTTTTTTGTTGTTTTTTAATAAAATGTAATAAAAAAAAGAAAATCAAATTTAATCAAGTTATGAGTGGGAAAAAATCAACAGATTTACAAGGAAGCAAAGTTTTTCAAAATTATTGATGTTTATGAATATGGGTCACACAGACCCAAACAACATACAAGGGTTAAACCCATAAAAAAAAGGTTTGAGAGAAAAAGTCAGATTTGGTCTTTATTCACCACATACTCTGGATTATACACTCAATCTGCTGTCCACTATATTCAGATGTTCAGTCAGCATGAGCCACATCTATACCTGCAGCTGCTCGAGGTCCAGTTTCCTCTCTAGCACCTCTTGGCCGTCTTTCCCCTGCTGCGTCACCAGGAAGCTGAAGAAACGTTTCCATTTCATCAGCACCTCAGAAAATTGCAGCTAGATGACAAGGCAGGAAAAAAAAAAACAAGGATCCTAAGATTCACAGCGATCTTCCCAGGTATGTTTTTTTTTAAAGAATATATATCTCCGTGTGTGTGTGTGCGCCCTGTGATGGGTTGGCACTCCGTCCAGGGTGTATCCTGCCTTGATGCCCGATGACCCCTGAGATCAGACTCAGGCTTCCCGTGACCCGAGGTAGTTCGGATAAGCGGTAGAAAATGAATGAATGAATGAATGAATGAATGAATGAATGAATATATCTCCGTCTTACCAGGAACTGTGGGCGTCCCAGTGCGGTCATCTTAATGGCGGAGAAACCGTCCTCTGAACTTCCACCTGAGTGCACGTGAGCATAGAGTTGCTGTAGGTTTCAGCTCAGTTTCATGTTGTTAGCTAACATTAACAATCAGTAAGCAGACTAGTACTAATAAACCAGTAGCATATATTCAATTATTTACAGATACTTTACCCTGATTTATACTCAAACTCAGATTCGGATGAAACCCTTAGCTGTTTTTTATGGACAAAACATTTCAAAGTAAACAAACAAACAAACAAACAAATAAATAAATAAGGAAAGTTCTATTTTTAATTAGAATTAATTTACCCACAATGGAGATAAACAATTTAAATAAATAAATAAATAAAGTTCTTCTATTTTTTATTAGAATTAATTTACCCACAATGGAGATAAATCATTTAAATAAATAAATAAATAAATACCTTTGATCCATAAGGCCACATTTTCCCACTGCATGTAAAAGTAATGCGACTTTTTCAGGGGTTTTTTTCCCCCCCAGATATTTTTTTCATCCCTTTTAACTTACATTTTGTGCCACACACTAAGAGTAATGCCTTTTTTTCTGCTGTTTGTTGAACTCATTTCTCACCTGAAGCCATGATGCACTTGAGAAACGTCTCCATGTGCTGGTCACATTTGACTTCGTCGGCGTAGAAATACGTGTGTGCGCTCGTTACACCGCCCCTGCGATGGGCTGTGAACATCCTCTCCCTGTTAATCACTCCTAAAATCCCAAAACAGACACACAGCATGAACTAAATACTGATCCAAATATAGCAGATCTTTAAAAATGTCTTCAGCACCAGAGTGCTGCAGGGATGGAAATAATTTTTTATTTCATGATTACTCTATCTGACTAATCATAAACCGCACCCACACATCCCAGTTTGATGTGTACCATAAACCCCGCCCACACGTCCCAGTTTAATGTGTACCATAAACCCCGCCCACACATCCCAGTTTGACATTTACCATAAACCCCGCCCACACATCCCAGTTTCACGTGTACATAAACCCCGCCCACACGTCCCAGTTTGACGTGTGCCATAAACCCAGCCCACACGTCCCAGTTCACGTGTAACATAAACCCCGCCCACAAATCCGAGTTTCACTTGTACCGTACCATAAACCCCGCCCTCACATCCCAGTTTTACGTGTACCATAAACCCCACACACATCCCAGGTTAAGGTGTACCATAAACCCCGCCCACACATCCCAGGTTAAGGTGTACCATAAACCCCACCCACAGGTCCCAGTTTCACGTGTACCATAAACCCTACACACACATCCCAGGTTAAGGTGTACCATAAACCCTACACACATCCCAGATTAAGGTGTACCATAAACCACGCCCACACATCCCAGGTCAAGGTGTACCATAAACCACGCCCACACATCCCAGGTCAAGGTGTACCATAAACCACGCCCACACATCCCAGGTCAAGGTGTACCATAAACCCCGCCCACACATCCCAGGTTAAGGTGTACCATAAACCCCGCCCACACATCCCAGGTTAAGGTGTACCGTACCTAATCAGAGAAGTACTTAAAGACGATATGAGTTACGTGGCAGTGAAAATAACAGCTGAATTTGGCATCATGGGCAAATATAAACTCACTCCAAAGTCTTGACTTTAATTCAAAGGATCAAGTATGAACCAGGCCGCAGGCTCTCAATCACAATATGGTGTGTTTACTACTCTTGAGAGGAAGCAGAGCTGTGTGTGTTTGTGCTGTGTATCACGTCTCCCTCTCGCTCTGATTCGCTTTCCCACCTCCGCTCATCTTTTATTACAAGCTGTATCAACAAACAGCTGTGAGTACGAAAGTATGTTCTCGATATCTCTAAATCAATAACTGCGTACCGTGCGTGCCAGAGTACACGTGTGTTTATGCGTGTGTGTGTGTGTTAGTGAGGCTCAGATGTCCTCATAAGGATACTCATGTACATCATTTATTAATTGCTTTTAGCTTTTTGTGTCACTGGAATAATTATGGCAATAAATATGTGTGTGTGTCTGTGTGTGTACATGCCTGAGTACATCTCTGAGTGTGTTTCTTTGTTTTTGTGTGTTTGCACCTGTTTGTGTGTGTGTGCGTGTGTGTACACATCTGAGTGTGTGTGTCTCTGTCTTTGTGTGTTTGCACCTGTGTGTGTGTGCGCACATCTGAGTGCGTGTGTCTCTGTCTTTGTGTGTTTGCACCTGTGTGTGTGTGCACATCTGAGTGTGTGTGTCTGTCTTTGTTTGTTTGCACCTGTTTGTGTGTGTGTGCACATCTGAGTGTGTGTCTCTGTCTTTGTGTGTTTGCATCCGTATCTGGGTGTGTGTTTGTGTGTGTGTCTGTCTTTGTGTATTTGCACCTGTGTGTGTGTGTGTGTGTGATTGTGTTTTGCACACCTTTATGTGCAACCCTGTATTTGTCTACTGTTAGGACCAATATGTGCTGACAATCAAGGAAACTGATCACTCACACACACACACACACACACACACACACACACACACACACACACACACACACACACACACACACACACACACACACACACACACACACACACACACACACACACACACACTCTACATCATCAGGACCTAAAGTTAATCCTGAGCAAATAAAGTGGTTTTTTTTTCCCTTTCTTTAAAAGCGATGTGCTTCTCTTTTCAAAACTGAAAGGCCAAAACAATTTCTTTGGGGTTACTGAGGCCAAGCTTGGAGTTTGGTAAAAAAAAAAAATATATATATATATATTTCTTATTACACACTTTTTTCTTTTTATCCTTTTATTTTTAAACAGAAAATCACAAGCCCAGGATTCTTCTATTAAACTCCTCCCAGTGAAGACGTGTTAAGACCTTTCTCAGATCTGTATTCAAACAAATCTGATGGAAAAAAAAAATATCTGCATCATTCACAAAAATTCCAAACTCCTTCAAACCTTGAGATTTAAAACAGAATTTCTGTCAGGATTTTTTTTGCCTGATGTAGTTTTACGGGTTTATTCATTCTAATCCGTGATGCCGTGAGCACGGCGCTGAATAAAATGCTCAGAGGTTGACAGACGTCTCTACTGAACGTCACGACTGTGTGTGATATCGGTATCAGGCCGTGTTGACGCTGTGCTGCGAGAAAACTGACAGAAAACACTCGCTGGATAAACTCGGTAATCGTCCAATTTAGCATCATTACAATAGCTCGGCTTTAACGTCTGGTAAAGTGGCTGACGCTCGGCTCGCTCGATAACGTCGTTCATTTTCCCGCCGCACTCTGATCTCCATCTCGCTGGGGTTAATTTACACCTGAGTGGAATTTTTTTTTCTAAATTTTTCTGAATTTTTTTTATTTTGTTTTGAAAGCTATTTGGACTGAAAAAAAAATGGGATAAATAAAGGAATGTTACATTTTTTCACATTAAATTTACCCATGATGGCAAAAAAAAATATTTAATAAACAAACAATAAATAAATAAATAAATAAAACCCTTTACTTTTTCTTGCTTTTCTGAATTTATTTATTTATATATTTATTTATTTATTTATTTGTTTGTTTGTTTGTTTGTTTTATTTTATTTATTTTTTTAAAGCGATTTGGACTGAAATAAGTAAAGTTCTATTTTTTAGATTTATTTTACCCATAATGGCAAAAAAAAAACTAATTTAAATAAATTAATTAATAAATATCCCCCTTTTACTCTGCACTTGAGTTCATTCACAGTTTCTCTTCATGCAGTAAATCTTCATCTTGGTAAATCCTTACAAATCCTCTAGTAAGCTTTTACGAGCACCTTACGCAGGTGACATTAGGAGACGTACTCACCAGGGCTTTCTTTATCTGACATTGACACACACGATCTAAAAAAAAAAGAAAGAAAGACAAAAAAGAATGAATAGAACAATCTCGCTAGTTCTAATAATGTCAGTGGAAAAAATTAGCATGAGCACAGAAATGATAGTAATAATTCAGAAAAGCAAGATAAAGCAAAGGGGGATATTTATTTATTTATTTATTTAATTACTTACTTGTTTGTTTATTAAAATTTGTTCTTCATGACAATAACGGACGTTTAGAAACGCTCTAAAAATTATTATTATTATTATTATTATTATTATTATTATTATCTTGTCAGGCATTCTGCTGTCGAACAGGTCAGAATAATAAAAAACAAAACAGAATTCTATCGCTATCTTTTGTAAAAAATATTCATATAAACGTCAGAATACATCACCCCCTGCCTCCTGGAACACCCTGCTTCCCCTGTGGGTAATGCGTTTTGAAGCAGCATTGTCATGGCAACCGGTTTCTCACCTGTATGATCACGCTGGTTTTCTATTTCTTCCTGCTCGGCTCTCGTTCTCGTCCCATTTCAGAACCCGAGCATGAATGAATAAACACGGTTTCAGAGTTTGCTCCGTTCTTACATGGATTAAAAACTACAGACTCAAACCCTGAGCTGAGACTCAAACCCACAGCGCAGGTGTTTAGTAACAGACCCGTTCCCTCTGCTCTATTTAATGAGTTCAATGTGCCACTGTAGTTCTACTGTAGATATCATCATCATCAGCAGCAGCAACAACATCCAGGTGAGATTTCACACTGAAGCTGGTTTACGTGAATGGATCACGCTTCACTCTACATCACTCAATCCACTCATCAGAAACCTCTTTAAATGATTAGCCACGAAATCACCTAATATTTTTATATAAATCTGACTGAACAAGCAGCTCTGAACACTCATCCTCACACCGAGCCTTACTCTTCTTCTCTCTCGTCAAAATCATAAAATCAAGAAAGTGAGAAAAAAAAACTCTTACACACTCAGGTTCTCACACTGGAGACTGCTTCAATAAATACTAAACAAACATCTGACTAAACAAACATCTGAATAAACCAACATCTGAATAAACCAACATCTGAATAAACCAACATCTGACTAAACCAACATCTGAATAAACCAACATCTGAATAAACCAACATCTGACTAAACAAACATCTGAATAAACCAACATCTGAATAAACCAACATCTGAATAAACAAACATCTGACTAAACAAACATCTGACTAAACCAACATCTGACTAAACCAACATCTGAATAAACCAACATCTGAATAAACCAACATCTGACTAAACCAACATCTGAATAAACCAACATCTGACTAAACAAACATCTGACTAAACAAACATCTGAATAAACCAACATTTGACTAAACAAACATCTGAATAAACAAACATCTGAATAAACCAACATCTGGATAAACCAACATCTGACTAAACAAACATCTGAATAAACCAACATCTGACTAAACAAACATCTGAATAAACAAACATCTGACTAAACAAACATCTGAATAAACCAACATCTGAATAAACCAACATCTGAATAAACCAACATCTGACTAAACCAACATCTGACTAAACCAACATCTGACTAAACCAACATCTGAATAAACCAACATCTGACTAAACAAACATCTAACTAAACATCTAAAATGATAGTTTTACCAATGATTTACCTTTAATCAACAATTACTTTTTTACTTTCGCTCACTATAAAAACCACCTGTTTTTGTTTCCCAGAAAATGATTTAAACTAGAACAAATAAATCAGCACCTTCTGACCAATCAGATTTGAGATTTCAACAGCACTGTGGTGTAACAAATAATTTTTTAAAAAGGTTTTTTTGTGTAGAATTATATAAAATAAAGGTTATATAAAATATCTGAAATGAGACAACGTTGTTGTTGGTCGCAAAACTGAATACACAATACAACATACGACTGTATGTCATAAAAATAGAACTGTATAGAATTACAATAAAAATTTAATTAAAAAGTAAAAAATATCTAGAAAATGTTTTTTAATCATATGTGCATAGACTCTTACGAATAAGGAACATGAATTTATCAAATCAGTCCACTTAAATTTGAAATTTAGAAAAATTTTATATCCTGATTTTTTACGTTTACACGTTAAGCTGCTGTGTCAGAAGGTGTGATGTTAAAAGCGTTATGAACTGATTGAGTAAAGTGCACAGGTTGTGAAAATACTTGGTATTTTACATGTATAGCACTTTTATCAACAAGGTGATAAAAGGTTAGGTGTTGAGCTACTGATCAGAAGGTCATGAGTTTAAATCCCAGGTCCACCAAAAGCTGCCACCGCTGGGCCCCTGACCAAGGCCCTTAACTCTCAATTGCTCATTAGTACAAAGATGAGATAAATGTACGGCGCTCTGGATGAGGGTGTGTACCAAATGATGTGAATGTAAAGGACTTAGAAATGCTACATTTAAAATTTTCGAATGATTTGATTTGTAATAGAAATCAGAACACCGCGAGACAGAGGTGAAATTTACACTCGCGTCTCCACCTGCGTCCTGGATGCCAACTCATCCTCTGATGCCACATCCTCCATCCTCTGGATATTGCACTCTTGGTAATGCTGAAAAGCTGAGCACTCACTTCCGTGTAACGTCGTTACCCAGTCCACCGGGGTGGACAGTAATGCAATACTGATAGAGGCAGAGACTCTAAAACACACACACATGATGAACATAAATTAGCTTTTATTAGCCAATGGGCAGCTTGGGTCTTCTGCGGTCGTAAAAAGCATTTCCAATAAACGCTCGGTTTCAAGCGGGTGTGGAGACTTCACAGTGGCACAGTGGTGGATGAGCTCCTTCTACAGGCCTGCTTCTGTAATGTCACACGATGCCTTCACAATTCAGCTGCAGATCCTGTATTTCCCATGTTCTCAACATGTTCTCTCTCATATCTCTTTTTTAGATTTGAGCTCTGTATGTTTCTTATACAAAAGCTCAACTAAATGTATTAGCTTCAAGAATTTACAGCTGTATTGGGATGTGGGATGCTTTGGTTATAAATTGTTTTCTCTTCTCTAACCTTTAAAAACATAGCATTCAGATGTGCTGGGATATTAATGTTGAACAAATGTACTACGTCGGTGGGTTCATTTATTTGTAAGCAGAAAAAATAGAGAGAAATATTCACAAAATTCAGCATTCAGATCAGAATCCTTAAAGCTTCAGATTCTTCAGATTTATTATTATTATTATTATTATTATTATTATCCGAACTCGGGTCACGGGGAGCCTGTGCCTCAGGCGTCACCGGGCATCAAGGCAGGATACACCCTGGACGGAGTGCCAACCCATCGCAGGGCACACACACACACTCTCATTCACTCACGCAATCACACACTACGGACAATTTTCCAGAGATGCCAATCAACCTTCCATGCATGTCTTTGGACCGGGGGAGGAAACCGGAGTACCCGGAGGCACGGGGAGAACATGCAAACTCCACACACACAAGGCGGAGACAGGAATTGAACCCCCAACCCTGGAGGTGTGAGGCGAACGTGCTAACCACTAAGCCACCGTGCCCCCTATTATTATTATTATTATTATTATTATATGCAGGATGCACGTGTTTCAACACAGCACCTTCTTTATTAGAGTAAATCCTATCCTCATGGCTCAAATGCGAATCAGGGGAATGTCACAAAAGGATAATCCGTAACACAGAAACGAAAACACGTGAACGAAGTCGACTTCGGAAAACCGAGAGACATTAACAAAGCTCTAGCGATGCACGTTTCCGCTGACGAGACTTAGCGGTGAAACCGCAGAAAATATTAAAAAATCAAAAATAATTAATGTAAACAATATACACACGTACACACGTACAATATGTACTCACCTGTACATATTGAATTTATGAAGCATTTATTCATTCACGCTTTGATTTTTTTTCTTCTTTTTTCCTTGAGATCCAGATTCAGAACAATTAACAGTCACAAAAAACATCATTTAAAATCTTTGTTCTCTTACTTCTGCACCTGAACTGCATCATTCCTGTAACTGTTACTTGTAAATATGATTAAAAATAAATAAATTCCCTTCCTTAAAGATCTTAGTAACTCAGGACGAGTATTATATATTTTATATGTTGTAATAATTTTATATATACGTTGATTGTACGTATTTTTTATTATAAAAATATAAGAGACTCCACCGTCTTTAATGCACAAGAACTGGGGTTCATTTGCATATTCTAATTTCCGACACATCCGATATATGGCGCGTTTTATATTCGGCCGCAGAAAACGTGCCCACAGCATCGTAATATCATCAATTAAGGATTTTCTAGGTTGATGTTAATATAGGAACAGTTTTAAAACCTCTAGACTGCAGCTTTAAAATCGATAAACACCACATTTAGAATACTGCAGGCTCATAGGAAGGAGAAAAAAGAAGCAGAAAGCACTCCTGAGTGAAAACAGATACTACATCCTTGAATGCTCAGAGGCCTAACGTGCACCATGTGACCGAATTCACAAAGTGTGTGTGTGTGTGTGTGTGAGAGAGAGAGAGAACAGAGTACATTTCAGCCAATCAAGCACAATGGGCCTTGACTAGCCTGACCAATCATGTGCCAGTTCTTTATTTACTCCTCAAGCCCTCCAGCTGTGAGTCCCAATTTGAAAGCCTCACTGTTTTTGATCTGAGGATAGTGTTACAGCTTGTCTGTTAGCCTCAAATCATCCGAAACACGTCCTGAGAACGCGTTCGTCCCAATACAGATTATCCGTCTGCACTTCCAGCGTTATTGGTGTGTAATGGTGTGTCAGGCGCACTCAAAAACAGAGGAATCTTCATAATGGCCCATAACTGCTGCCTGTTGCCATATGCAGAACCACCACCGTGTCTCTCTCACACACACACACACACACACACACACACACACACACACACACACACACACACACACACACACACACACACACGCTGTAAACGTTAGAACGTTAGTTTCTTAACACTAGACGTTAGAGCTTCTAACTCCGGTATGAAAACTATTCAAACCTGAGCTGCTCATAAGCTCATCAGAACATGATGGACATGTGACAGAGGGAGGCCAGACGGCAAAAGAAGGTCCTGGAAGGCTGAGGTTAAATACACAAATATAGTCAAGAAGAGCTATTATTTAAGTCTACACACTATGTACATCAAATCTCTTATTTCTCATTCTTTAAGAATGCAAGAGCTTTAAGCAAGAGCTGTATATAGTTACATATAACTACATAAAATAATAAGTATATAGAATTTCTACAATACATATACTCAATATATCAGGGATATATATTACCACCAATGCTGTAGTATTTTTTAATAAAAAATAAATAAATAAACAATTGATTTAGCAATAACAATATTTATTGGTATTACATTAAATTATGTTTTATTTAAAATGCTTGAAAGGTTAAATGTTTACAATTTCCACAATGCATGTATCCCTTAAACTTTTTTTATTTCTTAAAAAAAGGTCATTATTTGCCACAAAAACCATATAATAAGGACAGTAAGTATTATGTAGCAATGTAGAAAATGCAAAAAAAAAAAAAAAAAAAGTGAAAACGGATGCGTTTTTTTTTTTTTCCTTCACTTTCGAAATTTTTGCTTGAATCATGAGTTAGTCTAATAACTAATAATAGATATAATACTGGAGATTACGTATATTTACAGAATGTTGCGGGTGTTCCATGTTGCTCAATTTAAAGGAAAAAAAAGTTAAATTATATAATAAAACTCATATTTCCTGTTTTTGCATTAAAAGCTGACTCACACTGGGGGGAATTTCTGCAGCATTTTTTTTTTTTTTTTTGCAAATCAAATGAAGCAATAAAGCAGGCAAACATTTCGATTAATCCCATATCTGCTGTGTACTGTTGCGTCGGTCCCTGTTTTTTGTTACCTGTGCATTAAAGCAGATTACAATTAAAGCAGATTATGTGTTTTAATAAAATTTACAGTATCTACTAAGATTGATTTAAATCCCATACTTAAAGTGTAATCTAGTGTAAAGGACATTCCAAATGTGTCCAGAAAGAAATGTAAATAAAATAAGTGTTAAACACCCTACATGATTGCCATTTTTGTGTAATCACATACACACACACACACACACACATCACTGTTCTGCATGTAACTTCGAGTCCATCACTTGCGTATAGAGACACTGGGGACACCCTGTACTCTGATGTCATGCTTGTGAAAGCTAGCTGAAGTTGCTTGTACAATGATGTGTTTGTACAACGATGGAACTCGTCCCTGTTTGCTCAGCATACCACTGTGGTCAATGTTTGACTGAGATTTTTTCATGATATATAAAAAAATAAATAAAAAATCTGCTGTGCGACTGTCATGTCTTTGTACGTTTCACCTATTAGTCAAATTTCAGCAGCCAATCAGATGCTTGTTGCTATGCAGTCTGAGGAAGAACAGGATGGGTCTTGTTTACAAACTCTGTGTAGAACTGATAGTCAGCTGTCTAGCTGGTTATCAAACACCAGGACAAGCGTGTATAACGGAATAAAGACTTATAAGACTTGTAAGTAAAGACTTTTGCTGAAGAAAACTACAAAATTCCTACTTGTGAACTAGTGAATTTTTGATTATATTTACAGGCTTTTAAGTCTCTATCAGTGAATACATTAACACTGGTTCACTAGGTTAGACGTAGGATACCATCAAACTAAACCGCTGTTCAAGCCTGTTTTTGGTAAATAATTAATATACACGTAACACAAACAGGGGAAAGTGCTAGTTTAAGTGTTTCAGGAAGAGAAAGGTCTTAATCTGTGGTCTTAAAGTATCCAGTGATTCAGCTGTTCGGACATATAGGGGAAGTTCATTTCTGCTTTAGTTTTTGCTTTAGATCTATGTTTGTGAAATCTTTAACACTGAACTTTATTCATTTGAGGAAGAAAATATACATCTCTATTCATAGTTAGCTGGATAGCTAGCATCATAGTTGTTACTTACTAAAGTCGACCATGGGGATGAGCGAGTACAGCATTATCTGTATCTGTATCCGTATCTGTTAACAATATGAATTATCTGTATCCGTATCCGTACTTGGAGTGGGTGGGGCCTAACGCAGAAGTAGGCGGGACTTGTCTTGAAATGGGCGGGGCTTTAACTGGTAATAATTAATTTGTAATATTTATAACACTAGCTTACTACCTTTATGTTTTTATGAAATACAGCAAAAACGTGTCAGACACTCAGTGTCTGGTTACTGGTTAGAGACAGCTGAAGGTTTAAAAAAGAAAAAAATCTCCGACAGGCAGAGACGCAATGAGAGTTGCATTCTACCAAGCAAGCACCATGTCTGAACGAACGCACGTTTACCAGAACTCTACTGGTTAGTAAGTACGTATTATTAACGTTACAACCCAAAGTAAAAAGCTGAAGAAACCCTAAGCGTTAACGGAAAAGACCCGCGAACCCGAGTGACTGAAGGAGAGACAGAGAGCTGTTCTGTGTGTGACTGTGAGTGAGCAGAGCGAGACACAGCAACACAATACATCTGTATGTGTGTAGGGGAGGGGCGCTGTGACTAGCCTATCACTGTAGGGGAGGGGCGCTGTGACTAGCCTATCACTGTAGGGGAGGGGCACTGTGACTAGCCTATCACTGTAGGGGAGGGGCGCTGTGACTAGCCTATCACAGAACGCTGACACAATCAGCTACCCAATGATGATTTTCATTCAATCCGAGCACAGATATTGACTCGTATTACTAGTATAATACTCGTACTCGGCAGAAGTGCTTTATCCGTACCGGATACTCGTTTCAGCCGAGTATCCGGCTCATCTCTAGTCGACCACGGAGGCATCCGTGTTTTTGTATCCCAAACGATCTAAAACGGCATCAGTCCAAGGACCGATTTATTATTTCTGAGCTGAACCGAATACGTTTTAATCATCTGATCAATCTTGCATGATTCTGAATACGTGTCACTTTCCTAGGCATGAGTATAAACTCAACTACTAAACTATGATATAAATAATCATCTGATAATCACTTACTCCGTTTCTTTTGTCTCAGCCTCTTCCTTCGTCAGGTCTTCCTCCACGCAGTAGTCCAGCACGGCTCCCACTCCGAAAGCCCTGTTCTTCCGAATGAGGGGTTTGATGGATTGATGATCTTCTCCTGCCACAAACTGACCGTAGAATGTCATTTTCATCAGTTTCTCAAACAACGTCTGACCCAGCAGCTTCTTACTCAGGTCCATGATCTGTCAGGAAGGAATGGGAGACATTTTGGAAAGTTACTTGGTTAGAGATTTTTGATTTTGTTAAAGACTTCGGTTAGACAAAATGTTATAATTCACATCATGTCTGGTGTGTATACCTTGTTTCACTTTCACATAGAATATAGTGATTAATAATCCAGTAAAAACCTACATAAAACCTTTTCTGAAGAATTATTCAAACTGCCACAAAGATCGATTTAGTCTACATTGAAATTAGGTTGATGTAACACCTCCATCCAGACGTTTGTTGACATAAGTTTGCGTCATGGTTGTAGCACTTCATGACAACTAAAAACGGATCAATTTTTTTTTTTCACTTTCTAGTTACACTGTTTCATTGAGCAAGCTATGACACGTCATGGCCATCGTATGACTTGACCTGATGCTTCTACTGAATAGAATGTTATAAAAATTATATATAGGTTACTTTTTAAATCATTGTGAAGGCCTTATGTAAGTAGGAGAAGGGTTAAGTAGCAGGGGCTTCTGGTAGTAAACTTTAGAATAGCTTTCCTGACAGTGTTCAGGGTTTAGACACACTTTCCCAGTTTAAATGTAGATTAAAGACATATTTCTTCAGCCAGGCGTACACATAACACATCCCATAACTTTGTGCTCCAGCAGATCTGATCACATCCACATTATTAAATAGTCCTGGTTAATATCATGAACAGCAGATACGCTAATTCCTCTGCACACGCTTCTCTTTTTCTTCCCATCCCGAGACATTCAGAGATTGTACCAGCTCCAGTTGTGTTCTGCTTCATGAAGATTTTGGACCTTCAGTGAGAACAGACCAACCCTGTGAGGATCCTGAGGCATCTACCAGCTCCAGTTGGATTTCGTTTCATGAAGATTTTGAATATTCAAAGAGACGATTCCAACTACATTTGTTCTCTGAGGACAACATCCTCTTCATCAATACACAATTGTCAGACTGTATCTGACTATAGAAAGGACATTATTCATAATAACACTCTCCGGTGTTTATAACAGTTTATAATCACACCCTCCAGTGTCACCCAAATGAGGATGAGGTTTCTTTTTGAGTCTGGTTCCTGTCAAGGTTTCTTCCTCTTCCACCTAAGGGAGTTTTTCCTCACCACTTTTGCCTCAGGCTTCCTCATTAGGGATAAATGCAAATAAAATTTCATATGAATCTTGAACTTTTTGTACTATATTTCTTGTTCTGTAAAGTTGCATTAAGACAATGTACATTGTTAATACCGCTATACAAATAAAATTGAATATTAAATTATATTTTAACAATTTAATATATTTTGTAATCAGAATTAGATATAAATAGAAGCTTAGTTATTTGAAGTTCAAGAAAATTATCCACAATGACAACAAAACACAAACGGTCCAGTTAAAATAAGGAAAATAAAGATTTCTAGTCTTATTATTGTGAATTACTATTATGGTGGAGCTCATGCTTGTTTTTGTACTCGTGAAGGATTAGATCATCTGGTTGGATCGTTTAGTACTCTACACTTTCCAAGAAAAATTTCTAAAGCCTTCTGGGCAATTCTCTCCCCTCAATTTTCCCTCATATCTGTAATTCTAGAAAACATCTGCTCACGTATTGAAATCCTTGTTCACAGCGTTCATGCCCAGGTTTTCTATAAAGAGGAGGCAAAAATATCTTTCTTTGGCAACTACTTTATGTTCCACATTTTTTCTGTATAGGAACCATGTGCGCAGGGCACAGCCACGAGACCCTTTAAGCTTAGCTGCTGTTTTCACAAATGAACCTGGTTTCTCTGCTCTACATTCCTAGCATATGTCTGGTACTTGCTCAGTCATGCGTGGAACATGTTTCTTTGCTTGCATGGTGGGACTGGAAAGATAGAAATCGGGTAATATCAGGGAAACAACCTTACATGAAAGGAACATCTTAATGGTGATTTTCAGTACGCCTAAGCTCAGAAGCCCAAAGGTCATAAAAGAGACCCATTATGTAGCCACCTATTTTTTCCATCGGGTGTTATTTTATATAAACCCGGTCAAGCCGTTAGATGTTTTACGACCTTATTTCACGAATCTGCTTTGTAATAAAAAAAGACACAAATCTTTCACTGTCGCTTCGTTCTTTCTTTCTCTGTGCACAGAAGTTTCCTGTGTTTTCAAAAGCTCACCAGTCAGCTTTGTGTGGTAATTTAACACGCTGATGTCACATGACGTCCCCATTCCTGTACAAAGAGCTATCTGGAACAGATACAGAGCCTCCAGACAAGCAGATAATACAAAACAGACCGACATTAGAAGTAGAAGAAGGGGTGCAGGATTTGATCAGCATGCTTAGCACAGTGGCAGCAGGAGAAAAGTCATTCAGCAGGAACAGTCTATGCTGTGGTGTTGATAAACGTGTGAATCTTCGACTATGTGTGATTAGTTTATATCATGTTGACATGCTGATAAAATGTGATGCAGGAGATTTTTTTTTTTTTAAGATTGGAAAGAATTTCTATATCTATATCTATATCATGCATAAATTTGCATGCATATCATGTATGTTTAAAACACCACAGCATTGTAAAAGCATTGTAGAATGCATCCTAGTTTATAATTGCATGATTATTACCTGTTTATTTTTATCCACAAGGAAGTCATAGGAGCAGAGTTTAAGGACCAGCAGACCTCTGAGTAGCTCCGCAGTGCCTTTGCTCTTGTAGGCCTCTTTAGTCTGCTCGAAGTCAACGTGGATGTCGGTGCCAGAAGGCGCGTGACCCTCACCACGGAAATGCGCGAGCGTCTGAATCGCACGCGACATCTGCAGTCGTCTAAAGCCGCCATTAAACCCTGTCAAGCTAACACTTTTCCGGAACGCCATTACTCACCTCTCTGTAAGTGCGTTCTGATGCTAAAAGAAGAAAACACACACCCACACACACATATATATATACAAACACACACATACATACGCACGCGCAAGCACACACCTCCCTGAGTAACTTGTCTCGCGCTTTCACAACTTCGTAGCCCCGCCCCTCTATTTACATACTTTACACACACCTCTGAATAGAGCCGCTCTGATTGGTGCACAATCCGTGACGCTAGTGTTGACTGACGTCACTCTCACATGTGGTGGATGAGCTCAGAATGACAAAGGGCTTTAATGCTAACGATTTAGACAAGAGGTTTGAGACAACACACAGGCAATAAAAATAAAAATAAGATGAGAATGGAAAACAGAATACACGTGTGGTTAAACAAATAGACAAAATAAATAAATAAAATGAACAATAAATAAATTGGATGCGCAGTTGTGCTATAGGTGATTGAATAGAATATAGAATATAGAATAGAATAGAATAGAATAGAATAGAATGAGATGCAGGGATGTACTAAGATGGAGGTGGTAAAAAATAAATGTAAGATTATTGCACAATAATATTATTGCATAATAGGGGAACATTTAACTGTTCATGAAGTAGATTGCCAGGGCTAAGAAACTGTGGGCTCTTTAGGGCTCCTTAGGGCCAGATTGTAAAAGTTAAACAAGGTAAGTTAGATAAGGAAAGTTAGACACCATACAACAAGAATTAGAGATGGTTGGAAAAAAGGACGAAAACAAGAAGTCAAGAAGCTTTTATTGTTGTTTTAACCATATATATATATATATATATATATATATATATATATATATATATATATATATATATATATATATATATATATATTCATTCATTCATCTTCTACCGCTGATCCGAACTACCTCGGGTCACGGGGAGCCTGTGCCATTCTCAGGGATCTCAGGCGTCATCGGGCATCAAGGCAGGATACACCCTGGACAGAGTGCCAACCCATCGCAGGGCACACACACTCATTCATTCACTCACGCAATCACACACTAGGGACAATTTTCCAGAGATGCCAATCAACCTACCATGCATGTCTTTGGACCGGGGAGGAAACCGCAGTACCCGGAGGAAACCCCTGAGGCACGGGGAGAACATGCAAACTCCACACACACAAGGCAGGGGCGGGAATCGAACCCCGACCATGGAGGTGTGAGGCGAACGTGCTAACCACCATAGAAGCTCTAAACCATTAGAGTAAACCATTAAACCAATTTGCCAGATTGCCAAAAAAATTGTACTACAACGTATTACAAGTAAAAAAAAATAGAATATTTTTTGTAAATCTTAAAAGATCAACATTTTTAACTTTTTTTTAACTTCAATTTTTAAAAAATAATTAAACGAACAGTCTCATATAGACGTGGATAAGAACCCAGTATCCTATATATCCTTGATAGATAGATAGATAGATAGATAGATAGATAGATAGATAGATAGATAGATAGATAGATAGATAGATAGATAGATAGATAGATAGATTTCCAATAACAAGACATTATTTTCAATGAAATACAAGTAGACTTCCAATAAGAATCGAAAAACCAAATGAGATCCTACTGGACAAACGACAAATTCCAATAGGATTTTTTGACAAGGGTGTAATCTTAGGACTTTTGACCTTACGTAAAAGGAGCTATGTGATAGTTCTATGTTTAAAGAGCAATCACAAATATCAAGGTTAATTCATCTCCAGAGGTAAACAGCTTGACAACCGTGTTTTGTGAAACCGTTTCTGAACTTGTTGCTCCTTTTCTCAGGGAGGTTTCTACAGACAGAATGGAATAACAAGTTCTGCCACCTACATTGCCTCTGGGCTTAATAAACATGATTTGAAAACAGAATAATTCCCACTGTTGTTGGATAAGTGGAGTCCTACCTGTCTCCTCAATAATTATTCTAAAATATTTGCTTTGGTTTTTGCGGCTAGAATAAAGATTCACTTATAGAAGAGGCTCAATGTGATTTCATAAGACTAGACTTTACTGTAGTATGAGAATTCACACATAAGTGCTGCTCTTGGATTTATTTACTTCCTACAGTAGACATGTGTAAAGCCTTCAATAGGATACTTTTTAGGTCGGTACAATGGTTCGGATTTAGGGATTGATTTTTCTGTATAGTTGAACAAACAATGTATAGAAATGCAAACTGTTCTGTTAAAAGTGGTTCATCCTGATTTTTTACCTATAAGACAAGGTTATCCCATCTCCCCTTATCTCTTTTTGCTGTGCATGCAACCTATAAATGTTTTATGTTACACTCAGTCAGTGTTTGAGTTCATTTCGAAGGTGTTCAGTGACATTCAAGTTCTTCCACTCCAACATTAACACACCCTTGTCTTCATGGAGGTCTCTATGTGCACATTAGCATTGTCATGCTGGAACACGTTTGGACCTTTTAGTGCCTAAAATTTACATTTACATCATTTGGCAGACGTCCTTATCCAGAGTGACTTGAGGGTTAAGGGCCTTGCCCAACAGTGGGTCCCTGGGATCGAACTCACAACCTTCCGATTGGTAGCCCAACACCTTAACCACTAGGCTACCACATGCCCCTATTATTTTAGGGAAATGTAGGGAAATTGTAAAGCTACAGAAATACATTTATTAAAATTTATTGACATTTATTACAATCATGAGATTTCCAACTTTGCAGCCACAATTCTGGGAAAAACACATCTGGATGCAAGGGTCAGGTGTCCATGAATTTTTGGCCATATAGTTATTTGCATAGTGTTGCATTACAGTCTTACAGTAAATAAACAACACAACAGTATGGCAAAAATAATAAATGAAGCATTATTGCATAATCAAATCTACATGTCAGAGATGGTTTTACCTTGAAATGTTTATAGTGAGGCTCAGATACTCTACAGATGTGCAACACAAAACATATTTACATAAAGGAATAAGGGGGAAGGGGGAGAAAGTTTGTTCTATACAGTAGTGCCTGAAACAACAATAACCTAATCATTAGACTTAGACAATAAAATCTTGCTCTAATTCAATCAGAAGTCTTTGAACACTGAACACATTCATTCATTCATCTTCTACCGCTGATCCGAACTACCACGGGTCACGGGGAGCCTGTGGCATTCTCAGGGATCTCAGGCGTCATCGGGCATCAAGGCAGGATACACCCTGGACGGAGTGCCAACCCATCACAGGGCACACACACACACTCTCATTCACTGACATAATCACACACTACAGACAATTTTCCAGAGATGCCAATCAACCTACCATGCATGTCTTTGGACCGGGGGAGGAAACCGGAGTACCCGGAGGAAACCCCCGAGGCACGGGGAGAACATGCAAACTCCACACACACAAGGTGGAGGCAGGAATCAAACCCCGACCCTGGAGGTGTGAGGCGAACGTGCTAACCACTAAGCCACCGTGCCCCCCCCCACTGAACACATTATTAATACTAATTAATTTAGAATTTAGAAGGCAGAATCATGTCCCATCCATCCATCCATCCATCCATCAATCCATTTATCTTCTGTACTGCTTATCATACGCAAGGTCACTGGAAACCTGGAGTCTATCCCAGGAGTCTCAGCAAAAGTCAGGGGATGTTAGCACACACATTCACACAATTTAGAGATGCCATTCAGCCTACAACGCATTTCTTTGTACCGGGGTAGGAAACCTGAGTACACAGAGGAAACCCACAGCAGAGTGATATCATGCAAACTCCACACACATGGTGGAGGGCAGAAATTCAACCCCTGACCCCGAAGGTGCGGTGCAAATTAACATTCATGCCCCTGGAGGAGTGACATGCAACACTTTTATTTATTTATTTGTTTGTTTGTTTGTTTGTTTTAAACATCTAATTTGTACAAATACAAATGATTAAATATACAAAAATAAAATCTATGTAAAATGTATTCTGTCTTTCTGTATAATGACCAGCAGGCGGCGCCGTTGTATAAATCTGAACTTTTTGCTATTCTTGAAGACTACCTGGTGAAATCTGTTAGAGAATATCTAACGAAATAAATAATAGATTATAATTGCAGTGGATAAATCGTTCATTTAATTTATAAAGTCGTTGTCTATTGCTTTCTTTATTGATAAATATAGTTATATAGTTTATTAGATATACATACATATAATGTGTGTGTGTATGTGTGTGTATGTGTGTGTATGTGTGTGTGCGTGCGTGCGTGTGTGTGTGTGTGTGTGTGTGTGTGTATGTGTGTGTGCGCGCGTGCACGAGTTCGTTGTTAGAGGGCAGTCCTGGGCACAAGACGCGAGCGCGCGCTCACAAACACACACACTTGGCTGAAAGTCTCTGAGTTGTTGCTCAGGCCAGAAGAGAGCAAGCAGAAGGAACAGAGCAGAAGCAGAAGAACGCAAACAAGTTCTCTAGATTAACACACGAAAAGAAAGAAAACCAGAAACGCACCTTTTTACCTCCGATTTTTAAAAGATGCGGACTGATTACTGTATTTATTTAAGATCTTTTGTCCAGCATATGACGAATTGGAGGTTCTGAAACTGGATTTTACAGAAGGGACTCATTGGAGTACATAGTTTTCTTTTATTTGTTTTTCTTGGATTATCAAAATGCGCATTTTCTTTAGTGATGTCCAAAAGTCGGCCGACGTTTGGAGCGCAAACGAGAGGAGATCCTCTATTGGAGTAAAAACTATTCTGGAGTTTTGCGTCCAGTACTAGTGCGCTCTCTCCCTCTCTCTCTCTCTCTCTCTCTCTCTCTCTCTCGTTTTCCGGATCCTTGTTTTTGCAAGTTTTCACGTTTTCCCCCCCTTTTTCTGCGTGAAGGCATGCGGTGCGCACGGGGCGCGTGGAAGGATGCAGCTACTTCTGCTTGTACAATGGAGATGAAGAGCACTTTAGCAGCCGTGCTTTTACTTTTGTTTGTACTCTTTTGTCCTGCTTGTAGCCAAGAACTCAATCCGAAAGGACGGAACGTGTGCAGGGTATCAGAGTAAGTGTGCATTATTATTATTATTATTATTATTATTATTATTATTATTATTATTATTATTATTATTATGTTGTAATAGCGTGCATTTTGAATTTCTTTTGCGCACGGTGCATCTAAAACGACACAATCGGTGCAAAAAGTAGAAGATGCACAGCTTTACAGAAGGCCTGGGATTGCGTACCCCAAACGTACATCTTACTTGTAGCTAGTTGTGTCCAGGATTATTTCAGCATGTGAAACTTTGACATGTTAGGATTTATCGTGCGCTTTTTTTCCACATCCCCCTTTCCCACCTATTCAGCAAGCCTCCAGTGGTGTGATCTAGCTCTAATCACTCCTGTGCAACTAGAAACCAGATGTTCACATCTGGAGCGGCGCTAAGGCGAGACACCGATAGAGGGCGTCGATACGAAGTGTCGCCTAATAAGTGGCGACTGAAGTCGTGGCACTAAGCTGGGTAACGTTCCAAACCGCATACCAACTCATTATATAGCTAGTGCATCAAAATAGTCTTCCAGAACATAACCCGTGTTAAAAAATTCAGTGCAGAAGTTTATCCTTGAATCCTCCATGGTTTAGAGGCTTAATTTTTTTCAGTGGCTACAAAATCGGATAAACAGTTGATTTATGAAGATGGTTCAGATTGTTGTATAGAATTGCACCGTGTAGCCTAATAGGAATATTTATTTGTAAAAAAAAAAATGCCTAGACCAGAGGTTACCTCAAAAAAATGTTCACACAAAGCAAATTCTCAGCTCTATCAGATTTGGTCTGAAGATGAAAGCAGCGTATGTCATGTAGAAGACTTAAAACAGCCATGTCTTAAAGAAGAGCGGGACAAATATACAGTATTACAACCCAGAGCATCTGAAAGCTGTCCCAAGATTTCGACAAAAGCGGACAAGATATTAAGGCAAAACAGGATAAGCGAATAGTTATATAATATTAAGAAAGAGAAATGTGAATCGAAGTGACTGTTATCCATTATTCACCACTTACTTGTCCACAGATGTTAATGAAGGAACGTGTTTAAAACCCAACACAGTCCCAAAATGTGTGTGTTAAAACAGATCACATTTGACTTTCGTCCTGTGTTAAATTTTGCATGATGCTAAAAAAATCTTCCACTGATCTCCAGCTTCATATTTTCTCCCAAAGGTAGAAATAATATGCTTGGACAACATGTGGTCTGGCTTGCAGCCATGATCATATTGCACTTTAGCTACACCAGAGCATCAGCATGCGCCTTGAGTGCCAGATCATTAAAAAGTTACTAACTGTGTGCTTTGATATCCATAGAATATATATTAATTTTGTGTATGACATAAACATAATAAAATGCATAATAATTCAAACGTCAGACTGCTTTTGATCCCTGATTTTTGTAAACACTCTACATACTGCGTCAATGTGTGCTGTTTTTGCTTATGATTTAAATGTATTAGCATGATTTTCCTGTAGGGATTGCGGTCTTTCATTAAGCCCCATGGCATCCTGGAGCAACATTATAATATTCCTACAGAAATCGTACAGATATACTTCTATTATTGTGATTGAGTTTGAGTAATTGTCTTTAAGTACCATGAATTTGTGGGAAAAGGAAATTCTCCAGTGTACTATTACTATCCAGTGTGCCTGCATTATTCATAGCAAGGTCATTTCTGTCTGAATGCTAATTTAGCAAATTTCAGACAAAAACACTAAGTGGATCGTCAGAGATTGTTCAAGCACACAATAAATAAAAATGGAGAAATGGTAATATTCAAACTCTGAACTTTGGTCATTGTGACAATGTAATGTTATCATTGCTTTTAAAAATTTCAGAAAGTCAGTAAAAAGTAAGTAAATAATATTTCATTTATATTTTCATTCTGTATTATTAATGTCGAGTGTTATTTTTCCAAAATTGCATCATTTTCACTGTTTTTAAATATCAATATATACTACATCAAAAACACCCCGTATTAATACATTTGGTTTTCAAAAAAACGCGAACAAGTTTAAATAAATAAATACATAAATAAATAAATAAATAAATAAATAAATAAAGGGGGGGCATGGTGGTTTAGTGGTTAGCACGTTCGCCTCACACCTCCAGGGTTGGGGGTTCGAATCCCACCTCCGCCTTGTGTGTGTGGAGTTTGCATGTTCTCCCCGTGCCTCGGGGGTTTCCTCCGGGTACTCCGGTTTCCTCCCCTGGTCCAAAGACATGCATGGTAGGTTGATTGGCATCTCTGGAAAATTGTCCGTAGTGTGTGATTGCGTGAGTGAATGAGAGTGTGTGTGTGTGTGTGTGTGCCCTGCGATGGGTTGGCACTCCGTCCAGGGTGTATCCTGCCTTGATGCCCGATGACGCCTGAGATAGGCACAGGCTCCCCGTGACCTGAGAAGTTCGGATAAGCGGTAGAAAATGAATCAATGAATAAATAAAATCATTTAAACATAAACTAAGTGGGGTTCATGGCTTCATTCCAGATTAAGGTTAGGGTTAGGGTTATAAGGGTCACTCTCATTAGACACCTGTAGCACATAAATAGATATATTTGTGTTACAGTTGATATTAACACTGTCTAATATAATCTGAAAGAGAAGTCAGTTCTTTCATATTCTGAAAAGTTCTTAAATACAAACATTTAAGGATTTGCTGGAACCCTTATTTGACTTCTATAATTTGCAACAAAAAAATGCTCACATGTTCAGAAACATTGATTTGGCAGTGTCCGTTGTGGTGTAACCCAATGAGGTAAATAAGTATTGTGCCATGGGGTTCAATTCTGGATGATGTCAGTGATGTTAATGTATTTTTTTTATTATTTCCAAATAACTAAGTAGTCTTTGTGTATCAGGTGTCATTCTTTAGTGAAGGTAACGGTAACCTAACAGTAACCTTGACTTTTTTGTCCATGGCATTCAGTTACAATGACATATTTCAAACATTTTTTTTAGTGACTGATGCAATCGAATGTGCTAATACAGGGTGTGGAAATCTCAAAAACAAAAGCAAAAAAAAAAAGCACAAAAACGGTAAAAGCTCCAAACTGGTTCCCTATTTTTAAAAGAGCTTGTTAGCACAACATGGTTTGTTTCAGATTCTTAATAAGATATGCCAAACGTTTATAAATACCTAGCACTTAGCAAAGAAAAAAATTACCTCAGCTTTACCTCAGCATGACAGATTAAATCACCATGTTACATCTTATGAAGCACAATTAAACCATTGATATGGATGTTATCATTATTCAGAAAAACACAGGGTTAAAGATGCAACAATTTTTTGTGTGTGTGTGAGCATTTATACTGTAGTGCTGAATAAGCTGCTTGTTTTTAGCTTTGCTAATATCACCGGCTGTTGTAATGCACTGCTTGTTGAGTAGTCCATTACACTGGGACTTATTCTTAAATCAAGAAATTATTGCTTTATCTTCATCAAAATTTCACAATGTTTATTGATACTTAGCCAATGCTGAAATTCCACTGTTTTATCCAGATCCCAGACCTTTTCTCTTGCTGAGGTTAGGTTAAGGAAAACCAAAACATTGGGCTATCAGCTATACAGCTTTCCTATTTATAACTTTGTGGCATTTTGTAAATTCCTGAAAAAAAAAAAAAAAAAACAGCAAATGACAAACTTTGCAAAGCCCAAAATGTCATCTATGCTAGTAAGCAAGGTATTGGCAAAAGAATGAGAAATTAGAAAATAACTGAACGCAAGGAGAAAAAAAATCTCATGACTGAGTATAGATTTGTAACAGGCTCCTCAACCTCCAGGTCACAAGACATTATCAGTTCAAAAGCCAGTGAAATTGCACTCGTGTCGGCATTTGCTGATGTTTATCAGCTGCGATGCAAATCAAAGTGGGGTCAAATTGGAGCGAGCCCTGGGCATAAGGTTACAAACTGATAAAAATTCACATGACTTACAGTAGAAGCAGAAACAGTATATTTTATTGATCTCCGCAGAGAAATTGTTAAGTTGCAGTTGCTCCCGATATAATCTAAAGTAAATAAAATATAGGAATTCAAAATAAATATACATGTTAAGTTAAAGTATGGGTGTTGTACAGTGGATGAAGGGTAAGTCGTGGATGGGGGAAGTCGTGGCCTAATGGTTAGAGAGTTTGACTCCTAACCCAAAGGTTGTGGGTTCGAGTGTCGGGCCGGCAATACCACGACTGAGGTGTCCTTGAGCAAGGCACCGAACCCCCCAACTGCTCCCCTGGGTGCCGCAGCATAAATGGCTGCCCACTGCTCCAGGTGTGTGTTCACGGTGTGTGTGTGTTCACTGCTGTGTGTGTGCACTTTGGATGGGTTAAATGCAGAGAACGAATTCTGAGTATGGGTCACCGTATTTAGCCGTATGTCACGTCACTGATGAATTTCCAATATTATTGAACTACACTGTTTAAATATGTAACAGCAGTGAATCAGATGACAGAAAAATGCCATTCTATAAGTTAGAATCAAAGTTAAAATCAAAGACCCTCACAGTGCTTGACAATTTACAGTATCCAGGTGTGAGTACACACAGATTAGTAGGTAGATGATGGCATCTTCCACTCCCAGTCTCGGCTGGTAGGTGAACTGGAGTGTGTCTAGATATGGGCTGACCATGGACCCTAGCTGTTGGAGGATGAATCTCTCCAGGGTTTTCACGATGTGGGAGGCCAGAGCCACCGGTCTGTAATCCTTGAAGCCACAAAGACGAGGTGTCTTTGGCAAAGGAACAAGGCAAGACATCTTTCACAACACTCAGACTTTTTTGAGATCCAGACTTATATTAAAAATCTTCTGATGGACACCTCCCAGCTGGGCCACACAGGCCTTGAGCACCCTGGAACGGACCCCATCAGAGTCCCTTCAGCTATTTGTCACCTGGACATTTGTAAACTGCATCATCGTGGTTACCAGTGAAGTGGGGTGGCCTTGTTATCTTGAGAACAGCAACTGGTAAAAGTGTCCATGAAGTAAGTGTGAAACACCCACTAAATAAGGGGGAGTAGTTGGGAGGTGGCTGTGGTTTCCTTTCATAGCTCTGTTCTCATTCTGAGGAAAGCAGTATAAAGGATGCTGATTCAAACCTGTTTAATTTATTAACCTTATCCACTCCTCCATCATGTCCACTGTCAGTTGTCCTGAAGTAGCTGTTTATCACTAGGTTTTTTCTTAAACTGTACTAAAAATATCAAACCTCAACAGAAATTTTACTATGAAGGGACTGTCACACTATGTCCCTGAAAAGCATGTTTCTGTCAATACATGTCATTTTAGCAGCCATTACGACCGACATTTTACTTTTTAAACCTTAGCGACATTAGCTCGAATGCAAACCCTGAACCACGTGGTATTTTTAAAACTATTGTCCCGAAAATCAACAAAAAACACACTGTGGCCATGTTGGCACGGTGGCTTAGTGGTTAGCACGTTTGACTCACACCTCCAGGGTTGGGGGTTCAATCCCCGCCTCCGCCTTGTGTGTGTGGAGTTTGCATGTTCTCCCCGTGCCTCGGGGGTCCCTCCGGGTACTCCAGTTTCCTCCCCCGGTCCAAAGACATGCATGGTAGGTTGATTGGCATCTCTGGAAAATTGTCCGTAGTGTGTGAGTGAATGAGAGTGTTTGCGTGCCCTGCGATGGGTTGGCTCTCGGTCCATGGTGTATCCTGCCTTGATGCCCGATGACGCCTGAGATAGGCACAGGCTCCCCGTGACCCGAGGTAGATCAGATAAGCGGTAGAAAATGAGTGAGAGTGAGAGAGTGAGAGTTGTGCATTCGGAGTTGCTTTCCTGCTCACCAGTAGCAAAGAGTAATTATTTGAGTTTACTTCCTGTTTGTTTGAACCAGTCTGGCCATTCCCTTTGAACCGCTGTCATTAACAAGCAACAAGCTCTGCCCACAGAACTGCCTCTGACTAGGTGGTTTTTTGTTTGTTTGTTTGTTTGTTTGTTTCTTTGTTTTTGTACCATTCAGTCTAAACACTAGAGACTGTTGTGTATTAAAAAATCAGTTCATTTCCTCCTATTTATAATTTTATGCAGCACAATGCTACCTATTTAAATATTTGCATGACTAATGAGGTTTACAATCTTACTATTAAAGTGACTGGTGAGCGTATAATGGCCACGCCTCATCAGAACATTTTTCTTAATTTGATTACATTTTTGAACGCTTTGGTGAATATGACACAAAGTTCTGTGGATTTGGAACAATAAACTACTTTAACCAGCCAGAAAACCTTTGGCCTCCTGGAAGTGTCTGCAAAATACCGCAGACACCACAATATCGTTTAGACGAACTCCTACGCCATGCTGGTATGTGCTAATCATGAGATGAGAGTAATTCATCATAAGAAAGAATGCTGTATCTTCTGACCTTAAGCAAGAAAGCCAAAATGCAGTTGTTTTGCCCACCCAAATTTCATTTGTTTGCTAAAGTGTTATTATAATGACACATGTTTGCAGGCATACAATATTTTACCACCTTTTTCTACAAGTCATTTCAGAGGCAGCTAAAGGGGAAATTTTTACCCAGGCGTTTCTTATTTGCAAGCTTTGTTTTTTTTTTTTAAATCTGGGCAGATAACAGATCCTTGACTCCAGATTGATATCAGTGCACATGAATCAGATCCCAGTGCACCAAAAATAATCTGGTGGGGAGGGAAAAACATTCCCTGGCAGGAAGTTGGGCTATTTTCTCAGAATTACTCAGAATTTCCATTCTATATTCTTGCTGAATCGAGTTGCATCAAACTTGTGACTGATCTTCAGTTTCCATTCACTTCAGCTTCCATGAATTCAAGATGATTGTGGTTTAACTCTCTCTTTTTCTCTTTCTCTTTTTACCAGCTCTCGGTGTGGTATGTGTAGTTTGACATAGAGCAGAAGAGGCAAGGTTGTGGTGAAGCTCATGTCTGGCACACACACACACACACACACACACACACACACATTCAGAGGCTAAACAAACCTTAACTTAAGGCAGAGCAGAGTTCACTGCTTTGCTGGAAGTAAAAGCATGGACAGGGCCTCTTGGGGTCACATGTGATGGAGGATGAGGAACAGCTCTTCATATGTCGTATCTCTTCAGCACTGTAGATGAGAAAATGTGGGCAACTGCCCACATTTAAACCTGTGGACTATGACATGCAAAAGTGGTTTATATTCCCCAGGCCTAACTGAGTAATATAAACCACTTTTGCATGTCATAGTCCACAGGTTTATAAGCTTCAATCTTCAGTAGCATCCAATAATTATTTTATATTTAAATTCTTAGATAAGCGAATCTTTTTTAGTTTAAACTTGTTCTAATGTTGGTGTTAAATTTCAAGGTTTTACCCACAGTGACCATTCCACTGCCCACTACCAGTGCTTTGCTAATGCTTTGGAAATTAGGCCTCACTTCATCTCTGACTAGAGTGATGCAGCGGTGCTTTAGTTTTTTAGCCCGTCCACCTTCCTCCCCTATACTATCTGTACCCTCCGCTCAAATAGATCCTTAGATCTAATAGATCTAATAGTACTCCGGTTTCCTCCCCCGGTCCAAAGACATGCATGGTAGGTTTATTGGCATCTCTGGAAAATTGTCCGTAGTGTGTGATTGCGTGAGTGAATGAGAGTGTGTGTGTGTGTGTGTGCCCTGCGATGGGTTGGCACTCCGTCCAGGGTGTATCCTGCCTTGATGCCTGATGACACCTGAGATAGTGTCGGATAAGTGGTAGAAGATGAATGAAGACGAGAGGTCTATCGGTGTTCTGGTGTTCCAATTATATTTAGTTCTGTCAGGTCCACTTTGTCAAATGAGAATTTATTAGATGATAGCATACAGTTAGTGTTGGCGGTATGGTTCTGTCCATGCGCATGCATGGGCCGAGCGGGGAGAGCAGCAACTAGAAAATAGAATAGACCCCATAACAGAACCATTAATCATGCATAGAGTTTTTTTGTTTGTTTGTTTTTTTTTTTGGCAAATGGAAAAAAATTAATAAATGGATAAATAAATAATGAAATAATTAGAGAGAGAGGGAGAGAGAGAGAGAAAAATATGTGGAGATTTAAGACGTAAACTGGTACGACGAACACAGGTTCCGGCATGGTGGAGTCGGGGTTGGAGGAGGGAGTTTAAGTCGCAGCAGCAGCGACGCGCTAGAAAGCGGCTCAATGAATGGGAATTTAAATGGTCGGGTAATATGGATGTCGTAACCGGATTGGTGCGCGTCATGGACAGCTGATGAACAGCTGATGCACGCTTGACGACGTGGCCTGCCAGAACTAACGCGATGCTTAATTATTACCACACCGGGACATTTCACTGGGTGTATCAGTCCAGTCGACTCGAGTGTTCAACACATACAATTCCACTTCCCACAGTAGTTTGTAACCTTTACTACAGTAGTTTTAGTGACATTGTCAGTAAACATGACAAACAATACATTTTTCATGGATTTTTGACTTATGAAAGGTGGTCAGATGATGAGGAAAATGGGATGCCATTTTTACCAGTAGCACTTTTAACTGGAATGAACAAAACAAAGTGAGATAGCTACTGTAGCTAGCCAGAAGATGAGCTGCAAAGTGAATGTAGCTTCGTTAAGGGTCTCAAAAAAAAATTGAAGAACCCTTCTGATTTTTCTTTCACACCCTCTGCCAGAGTAGTCAGTGGCAGAGTGTAATACACAATTATTTGTTGCTTTATACTTAGACATTTGTTGCTTTCCAGATTTTAAGAACTTTAGACTCTCAAGTGAACCATGCATATAATTCTTCAGTCCAGTGACGAAATGTCAATTAAGCCAAATGTCAAATGTCAATTGATTTGTCAATCAATTCAATTAAGCCTTCAGCAGTTAACACTGTCACACAGCAGCTTTAGGGGAATATAGAAAAGTTCAGAATTTGGAAATTATATATTTTCAATTTAAATGTATCTCTAAGGAGCTACAAGAGGTGACTAGGAAAAACACCCTGAGACAACATGAGCAATAAAGCTTGAGAGAAACCAGAATCAAAAGGGAACCTCAGGAAGCATGTGATTATAAATCATTTCCCTTCTAAGTGCAATGAGGTAACCTGGAGATTCAGTGAAGTTATAACATGAATATATTTTTCTTTGGAAAGGTTTATTGTTGTCATAACTGTTAAAACCAACAGAAAAAAAACAGGCTTCAATTTTAGCGTCAGTACAACCTAAAGAATACGGTAACTATGTGTTATGGTTCATAGGAAAACCTATTGGTATAAACACTGTATTCAGAATTCTTTCTTTGGCTTGGCTCTTCCACAAAGTATTTTCAGGACATTTCATTCAGTCTGTTTGAAACCAAGGTCTGGGACATGGAACAGTGAAACTAATCTCATCAGTATGTGGCCTTATACTGAACTTCTCTGTCATCGTCGCACGATCCCAAGTGGCCATCACTTCAAACAGCACTGCGTAGATTCAGGGGCAGCTGCTTAACAGAATAAGGGGTCTCTAAGAAACAACCATTTGCTGCGTGCATGTGTGGATGTCCATCTGTGTTTCTGTTGTACGCGATTGTTATTTGAAGCATCCGCCATCATGTTTGATAGAAGCCACAGATGGTAGCCAGACGTCGTGTATACTCTGTGTGAACCACACAATCGATGAGATGTTGAAGAAGATCACTCAGGGACAGATTTGGGTCAGAGAAACAGCAACATAAAGCATATATACTCGTAAAAATAAAGATACCAGGAGGAACCAAAAAGTGGTAAAAGGTTCTTAAAAGAACCAAAGTTTTAGTTAGTACCGTAAGGAACATTTTTATAGTGCATAGAACCTTTTTTCCACTACAAGGAACCTTTTACCATACAAGAAAATGGAAAATTTACATGGATGTTAAAGGTTCTTCAAAGAACCATACATACTGACAAAGCACCATATCGGAAGCCTTTAATTTTTAAGAGTTATTTGTTTGTAAAATTTGTTATTTGTAAAAACTCATGATGAACCACTGAAGAGATTTTTTTTTAAGAATGTATGCATTTACTGTGTACCACCTAATCCGATAAGCTATAAAAGAACCCTAAATAATTAATACAAAGTACTGTGTGTATTAACTGCTACTCTTAAATGGTCTACTGCATTTGTTTTAACATCCCTTGATTATTCAATGTAGTCTCACAGAACCTTTATAAGAACCTTTATTCTAATAGTGTAGGTAATTACTAGATAATTATGTGGTACAAACCATAAATTAATGATAATTATATTTTTCTTAATATCCAGAACATGTCGGTCATAAGGGCTGTTTAATTGAAAGCCTGAAAGAACCCTTAAGTTATTAAAGAAAGGTTTTTTTTTATATCAGGCTTCAAGTAGAACCCTTTTTTGGATGTTAAATACCAATATTTAACCCACAAATCCTTTTTTTACCAATGTATGTTGTAACTGTCTAAATTTGTGGTACAAACCCCATATTATTGGTCATTATTAGTATAACCAGACTCTTGAAAAGAACCCTGCAACAAGCTGTTAGGAAGATTTGACCAAGTGAATCCTTCAAGAACCCTTTACTTTAAGAGTGTATGTGTTAATTGAGGAAATGGGTTACAAATATGGTAAAAACGCTTGGATTTTTTATTCTTTATTTTTAGAACATGCATGGTGTTCCACTCTAAAGCCCTATTCGGACGGGATTAGTTTTACGTAGGGACGTGGGGGTAAAGTAATTATTACCAGAGCTTCTCTGTGATTTTAGTCCCGTCCGAATGTGCCATCTCGGTAATCATTACGGACAATGTCAGTAAAGATTACGGCGACTTTTACCTTCTGTAAAAAGGTCCGGAAAAATTACCTCAGGTAATACTAATCCCGTCCGAATAGACCCGCTGTAAATATGTACGGTAAAATTCCGTCATTTCCTGTTTAAAAGTAGTTTTTGTCGCGTTTTGCAAGCATGGAGGCGCCATGTTTTCTGTTTGCACACGTGATAACAGGAAGCAACGTCATACGCACATGACGACAAGGAGGTTACTGTGGTGCGTAAAGCTTGTTACCCCTCCCACTTCTGCTAGTTTTACTGAGATGTCTTGTCCCGTGCGAACTGGCCAATTAATATTACAGAGGTCCTGAGGTAAAATTGCATTACTCCACGTCCCCACGTAAAACTAATCCCGTCCGAATAGGGTTTTAGAAGCAAGTGTGTATTTAAGACTTAAATGAAGTATATTAAACTAATATATTGAGTTTGGTTTCAGGGTTCTTTGTCTGTGTGTATTTTTCTATGAAGTACCTTTAACACCCATGGAATGTTTCCATTGGTTCTTTGTAATGAATGAAAGTTCTTTAGACTATAAAAAAGGTTCTTTATGGCTCTTAAAAATTAATTAAGAAATTAAAATTATTTTAAGAACTATTTACTTAAAGGTTCTTTGGGTTATCAAAAATGACATCACTGTGAAAACCCCATTTTGGTTCTTCCTGGCACTTTCATTTTTAAGTGTGTAGGGTCATATTTGAAGTGGTACAGAAGTGATGTGTAATAGGATGTAAGCGCCTGTTCAGATGCTGATTACATTGTTTGTTACCGTATAATTAACTTGAGACGTATTGTCTAGGGTGACGTTGAAGGTCATGATTTGTCAACCACTCTTATTTCTCCTTCTTCTGTTGTAACCCACCTATATTGTAACCCAACTAGAATAAAATTAATTCACTCAAGTGTGGAAGAACTTTATTTATTTCTCTTTCTTCCTAGGTCTCCAGGGTTTGCGTGTTGCAGTGGATGGGCACAACAAGGAGACGAGTGTTTGACACGTAAGAACTTTCCATCTTGCTAAAACCTATAATCAGGGTTTTAGCATTCTAAAAATTCAAAAATTCTAGAATTAAGACCTAGCATCAGAATAAACCATTTTGGTTTTAAATGTTATCATTAAGTGTTCAAGCCAATTATTAGTAATAAATAGCCTAACATATAATAGAATATATAGTATATTGTTTAAGTTCTGTCCTTGTCTCATAGTGGAGTTATATTTGTAACATGAATGAAGCAAAATATTATGAATATAAAGTGGAAATTCATTAGAAATTCTAGATAGGCTTTAAGATGACTGGGTTTTTTGCAGTGCACATTTTTAGATAGGAACATGTGGACCTTCTGTTTCCAAGTAGTTCAGCTTTCACCCATTTGTGACATCACATTGATGACAGAAAGAGTAAACATGTCAAAATCACTGTGCTCAAAAGTTCCAACGTGAAAAAAGTGCTTAGGTTAAAATGGCTTCTTCTTCTGACAGGATGTTTGGTTATCCAATGGGTGCTCTTATTAACAGCACTCAGTGGAAAAGGGTTTTAAAATTTTATCAGCAATCTTGACCTTGAATTTCAGATTATTTATATCTGGTCATTCTGTGATTGTGCTATAAAATCTTTTTATTTTTATTTAGAATAAATCTAATACCATTTAACCAAACCACTTTTCTTTGAAAACCAAAGAATTACTACTAGAACCCTGGTTATTACAATTAGAAATCTAGTTTTCAGTTCTTATAGATTTTCTTATAGCCAGTTCCCACCCATTAGTTCTGGAATTTCCACATCCTTAAAACTATTCAGGAATACATTATACATATATCAACAATATTTTCACTCCAATCATATTTTTTGCCAGCTCTCTGCGAGGGCAATTTCACTTGCAAGGAGAACGAGGTGTGTGTCCGACCGAATGAGTGCCGCTGCCGCCATGGATATTTTGGAGCGAGCTGTGACACCAGTAAGAGACCATTTTGTGTTAGGACTTCCTTCCTACAAAACATTTTCAGCATTCTCAGCAAACGATGATGGATGACACAGATGCTCAACATAGGATCCAAAAACATCCTACAAGAACTTGCAAAACAAGTCTGTTTTGTGTTTATTTTCTCCATGTTTTTTCTCTAAAATCTCGTGTAATGATGTATACAATAAGTAATCTGTTTTGTGAGCATCAGGATTGGAATGTCTTCTTAAAATGTGATTTTGTTTAATTGTTTGAGCTTAGGTTTAGAGGTAAAGTCACTTGAAATGTTTTAAATTAAGTATATGGGCTGGTCAGTTTAGTGTAAAAATTGTAAAAGATGTATCAACTGTAGTTTGCAATAAGAAAGAGCAGGAAGTTATCCATGCTGTTGCAGAGTGTGAATGTCAAACATGTGACAAGAAAGTGTTATTGCGTAAAATAAAATCAGTTGTGTTTCAGAATGCATATGTAGTCCAGGCAACAGCAATTTACCAAGGAAAGTGGGTGGATGCATTCAATGCTTCCAGTTTTTATACTCACGTAATATAGGGCCTCGTGTTTTCATCATGACTTCATCATGGTTAAATTAAAACATCTGTCTTTCCCTATAGAGTGTCCTGCTCAATTCTGGGGTCCCGACTGCAAAGGCAAATGCACATGTCACCCTAACGGCAAGTGCGATGATGTAACGGGCAAGTGCACATGCCACCCAAATCGCTGGGGGGAGAACTGTGAGAAACCATGCCCCTGCCAGAAAGGCAAGTGTGACCAGGAGACTGGCAAGTGCACGTGCCATGCCGGTTTTTGGGGTCCGCACTGCAGCAACAACTGCTACTGTAGCCTAAACTCAGTATGTGACCAGAGCACAGGCCGCTGCCTCTGCTCTCCAGGGTGGTATGGGCGTAACTGTGGTGCCCAGTGTGCCTGCAACAACTCACCATGTGAGCAGTTCACCGGGCGATGCCAATGCCGTGACCGTCTGTGGGGCCCGAACTGTGAACGCTACTGTCAGTGCGTGCATGGGAAATGCAACCAGGCAGATGGATCCTGCACCTGCAAACCAGGCTACAGGGGCAAATTCTGCAGGGAGCCATGTCCTGCAGGGTTTTATGGACAGAACTGCAGGAACAAGTAAGGAGACCAGGAGAAAAAGCACTGGATCATTTGGATTAGGTTTTGCATTTTTCCAATCTGATGTACTAAATCTTCACTTCTTGCAGATGTGGTCACTGTAAGGGTCAGCAACCATGTAAGGTCACAGAAGGACGCTGTGTTACCTGCGAAAAAGGCTGGAATGGCACCAAGTGTGATCAGATGTGTGCGCCAGGTTTTTTCGGAGAGAACTGCAAAGATGAGTGTCCACCGTGTAAAGATGGCCACTTCTGCAATCGCATTGACGGGAAGTGCTCCCACTGTAATCCTGGCTGGATAGGAGATCGGTAGAAACCAATATTTGTTGATGCATTTGTGATTTTCATTGGTTTGTATCTTTGATAAACTATTGTTTGAGAAATAAACTGCTGTTTGTCTATAGCTGTGAGGTTCGCTGTCCCAATGGTACCTACGGGGAGAACTGTGAGAATGACTGCAGTCACTGTTTTAATGGAGAATGTCACTTTGCTACAGGAGAGTGCCTCTGTGATCCAGGCTTTTATGGGACTTTGTAAGTGTCACACTTTTTTTACTTATTTTCCTGTGAGGTACAGTTTTAAAGACTTATGGGTAGTCAAATAATTTCTCCCAGTTCCCAGTCTGCCAAAACTAATTCCCAAGCTAGAATGTTCTCCATGTTTTCCTCTCCCAAATTCTAATCTCCAAGTGTAAATTCCAACCCCCTTGCCCAATTTCCAATATTCACTAGCAAATCGTTGCTGTCGGGCGGAAACCTCGTATGTCCAAATTTGGTCAATTTCATATTTTTTCACATATAGATGCTATTGGTCAGTCCCCACGTGGGTCTGTTATTTTTACAAGTTATTAACCAATCTAAAGTCTTGAAAATAGCTTGAGCGCAAATCTCATAACTCCATTGGACACTTCAACTGTCCACCTCTTCCTCACTCCGCGGGAGAGCTTCGCGGCATATTTCTCCTCAAGAAGAGTCGCAACGAATCAACACGTCTTCTGAGGTAAATGTCTTCAAAACACTGGGCTCAAAGAAAAAAAAATCTTGACCCCCGTTAGTTCTGGTGCTCGTCTGAGGACAGGAATTTAGCGCAAGACAATCCACTGCAACGCGGACTAAACCCTGTGCACTGCAGATAAGGTACGCCGTTTTTGAAAAGTAATGATTTTGGAGATACGAGGATTCCGCCTGACAGCGACGAAATGTAGCACCATGTAGCTGGGTCTTCCAATTCCGATAACAATTCCATCTTAAAGTAGCTGATTTCTAGTAGCTGATTTCCAGTAGCTTATTGCCACCCACTACATAAGTCTACAAATTTCCTGTAGCTAATTCACACCTACAAACTAGTTCTCCCTAGTCCCAATAAAATAAAGATATTCAGATTCTAAAGTTATAGAAATACTTTTACCATTTTAGTTTCCCTTATGTTTTACTGTTCTATTCTAAAACACAAACAAGGAAATCCCAGATCCCTCTCTCACTCATTTTCTACCGCTTATCCGAACTACCTCGGGTCACGGGGAGCCTGTGCCTATCTCAGGCATCAAGGCAGGATACACCCTGGACGGAGTGCCAACCCATCGCAGGGCACACACACACTCTCATTCACTCACGCAATCACACACTATGGACAATTTTCCAGAGATGCCAATCAACCTACCATGCATGTCTTTGGACCGGGGGAGGAAACCGGAGTACCCGGAGGAAACCCCCGAGGCACGGGGAGAACATGCAAACTCCACACACACAAGGTGGAGGCTGGAATCGAACCCCCAACCCTGGAGGTGTGAGGCGAACGTGCTAACCACTAAGCCATCGTGCCCCCTATCCCAGATTCTTTTCTAGAAATTCTAGAATTTCTCAGTTTGCACATTCCAGTATCCCTGAAGATAATTTTCCATTCTATAGGCTAAAATCTTGCGCCCTTTGTGCCAAATGTTCTTGCCCTAAGACTGGTGTCCTGGAATTACCATTATAACATCTGTGGATGTTCCTAGAATTCCAGAAGTTTGTCTCTGAAAGTGTTGTCTAGAACTTTCTAGAAGCCTTCTAGAAGACTTCACTAATTGTCTGCTGTTAATAATGTAGCAAGCTAATCACCCATGCTATTGATTTATTTTTCCACGACACCAAGTGATGGTGGAAATGAGGCAAAACTGACAGGAATAATGGTGTGTTGCTAAATCACCTCGCTCTATTGCCATATTGAGAACAAAATTTGATGTTTTCCAAAAATGACAAGAAATGGATACATAACTGTGGGTCATTTATCAAATCTTTTTTTGTAAACATGGTGAGCATGAAGCCCATGTGCATACAATCACTAAAAGTTTTTCTTCTTTTATAAAATCTCTAAACATTTATTGCTATTTCATAATACTTGCATGTTTTTCCACGGATCCAGAGGCGTGGAACACTCACATTCCATGAGTACTTGTGGTTTCAATGCGATTCAGCACATTAACAGATTACAACCTCTGCCAGGATGTTTGTTCCTTGTGCATGTGCATGTGAGCAGATAGTTTCTATCCCATTTAGTCTATATGTTTAGAGAAGAAACAGCCAGGGCAGTGAACAAACGCAGTATGGAGCTGTATCGACTGTGGGAAAGATAGCTGACACCAAAACGTGAAAGAGTTCTGAAAACATCCCGACTGTGACTTTTAGCGACAGATTGTACTGAAAAATTAGAATTAAGAAGAAAAAAGTCTTCTGCTTGACAAGAATGGCTGATTGGCACAAATCACAGAGTGTGTTTATTAATGTTTACTAAATGTTAGGAAATTAGAGCAGTTTGCCAAGCAACATTTTTTCCAACAGAGCGAAGGAGGATGGTTGTAGTGGCTCCTAAATTACATCAGGAAAGTCATAGAAACTTCTCGCTTATTCTTTTGTAGTTTCTTTTGTTTCTGTACAGGTTGTAGGGCATGTCAATTAACTAGTAACATCAAACGAAACTACAAAGCTAGAAAGAAAGAAATCAAGAAAGAAAGAAAGAAAGAAAGAAAGAAAGATGCAATCCAAGAAAGAAAGAATGAATGAATGAAAGTAAGAAAGAATGCAATCAAAGAAAGAAAGAAAGAAAGAAAGAAAGAAAGAAAGAAAAATGCAATCCAAGAAAGAAAGAAAGAATGAATGAAAGTAAGAAAGAATGCAATCAAAGAAAGAAAGAAAGAAAGAAAGAAAGCAAGAATGAATGAAAGAAAGAATGCAATGAAAGAAAGAAAGAAAGAAAGAAAGAAAGAAAGAAAGAAAGAAAGAAAGAAAAATGCAATCCAAGAAAGAAAGAAAGAATGAATGAAAGAAAGAATGCAATCAAAGAAAGAAAGAAAGAAAGAAAGAAAGAAAGAAAGAAAGAAAGAAAGAAAATACAAAGATCGACAGAAAGAAAGAATACGATTCTAGAAAGAAAAAGTAAAAGAGAAAAAGGTAAAAGAAAGAAGGAAAAAATATTGAGAAAGAAGTAAATGAAAGAAAGAAAATAAGCCTTTACTTTGGTTTTCCTGCTGTTTGCATTGTTTCTGTGATTGGTATCGAACCACTCTTGGGGTTGTAAATTATTTTGTGTTGGATAAATTCGGCTTTCGGGTTAGAACAGGTGCAGATATTATTATAGTGTCAGACTGGAGATATCTGTCCATTAATAACAGTAAAACTCTTACACACCTTCTACAAAGGCAAAGAACAAATTGAGTCAGAAACCATGTAAAGTTTTCCTCAAACGCTGAATGACTCAATGTTGTTCTGTCTATGAGAGTCGTGCTGATGGTGACATACCTCTGGCCAAACCTCTACATGATGTTTAAAGCTTCTCATTTTTGCACTCTTTACTCATTAGCACATTCATTGACCATTTCTTCTCTATTTTTTTCAGCTGCAATCTGACTTGTGAGTCGGGCCAGTTTGGGGTGAACTGCGCACAAACCTGTCCTTGCCATGATAAAAACTGCAACCCTGTGTCTGGAGCCTGCAATTTGTGTAAGAGCAAGCTCTCATTTCTCTCTCTGTCTCGCTCTTTCTTCTAATCTGTGAGAAAAACGATGGATAAGCCTGGGATACTTTGCTATGACGTTTGTTTTGGAGACACTGGGATTATTCTTGGAGGCTTGAGACATACTTGTGGGGTCTAACATCAGTTGTTTTTTTCCATTGCGTCAAGGGAAATGAAGGGCACAGTGTGTTTGCTGCAAGTGCTTAAAAAACTCAGATGCTTAAAACTGTGCATGACTTAATGATCATTACAACAAATGGTTTTAGGTAAGTGTTAAAAAAAAGTCAGTCTGTCAGCGTGGAACATGTCTAGTGACATGTTTTTGAAAGAAAGAAAGAAAGAAAGAAAGAAAGAAAGAAAGAAAGAAAGAAAGAAAGAAAGAAAGAAAGAAAGAAAGAAAAAAGGAAGCAGTTATTACAACAGGAACCTTTATAAAATATTCTGTAGCTTTGTGTAAAGGCCTTTTGAAGGTTACATGTTGATCTGTAAAATCTGTCCTGAAGTAAAAACTGTCTTGAAGTTAACACTATACTGAAATAAACACCATTCTGAAATAAACACTATCCTGAATTAAGTAAAAACTGTTTTGAAATAAACACTATCCTGAAGTTAAAAACTCTCCTCAAGTAAAAACTGAATGTAAGTTAACACTATCCTGAAACTGTTCTGAAACAAACACTGTGCTGACGTAAACACTATCCTGAAGTAAAAACTCTCCTGAAATAAACTATATCCTGAATTAAGTAAAAAACTGTCTTGAAATAAACACTATCCTGAAGTAAAAACTGAATGGACGTTAGCACTATCCTGAAATAAACACTATCCTGAATTAAATCCTCTCATGGAAGTAAAAACTGAATGGAAGTAAACACTATCCTGAAACTGTTCTGAAACAAACACTGTGCTGACGTAAACGCTATCCTGAAGTAAAAACTCTCCTGAAGTAAAAACTGAATGGAAGTTAACACTATCCTGAAACCACTATTTTGAAGTAAAAACTCACCTGAAATAAACACTATCCTGAATTAAGTAAAAAACTGTCTTGAAATAAACACTATCCTGAAGTAAAAACTCTCCTGAAGTAAAAACTGAATGGACGTTAGCAATATCCTGAAATAAACACTATCCTGAATTAAATCCTCTCAGGGAAGTAAAAACTGAATGGAAGTAAACACTATCCTGAACTTAAAAAAAACTCCTGAAATAAACACTATCCTGAAGAAAAAACTCTCCTGAAGTGAAAACTGAATGGAAGTAAACACTATCCTGAAACTGTTCTGAAACAAACACTGTGTGGACGTAAACACTATTTTGAAGTAAAAACTCTCCTGAAGTAAAAACTCTACTGAAGTCTTGTCCTGAAATAAACACTATCCTGAACTAAAAGGATTAACACTATCCTGAAGTAAAAACTGTCTTGAGGTTAACACTACCCTGACTTAAACATTATCCTGAAGTAAAATCTCTCCTGAAGTAAACACTATCCAGACTTAAACATTATCCTGAAGTAAAATCTCTCCTGAAGTAAACACTATCCAGACTTAAACATTATCCTGAAGTAAAAACTGTTAGGAAGTTAACACTATCCTGAAATAAACTCTCTCCTGAAGTAAACACTATCCTTAAGTAAAATGTCTCCTGAAGTAAACAGGATAATAGGAAACTATAACTGATGGTTGTAGCTGGTGTTCCTCAGTGTGGTGTAGAGAGAACTGACAAAGAGGACTGACACAGTGACAGGAAGGTTTATTTCAGTGCACGTGACTCAGTGTTTCTGGCTGAATGCAGGACATCACATGCGTCATCACCAACAAAGCTGTGGATTTGGTTTATTGAGCAGAGCAGAAGAAAAACTCACTGAATTAGTGATGATTTGAGTTTCTGTTTATAGATTAACAATGCCCATATACGCAAAATACAGAAAGTAAACAAAAACACAACAGTAAATACACAAACACGTCACCAAAAGAAACGTGTGTACATCATTTTTCTGATTGGACACGGTGTATGACTATAACACAGACAAATAAAAAGGTTTCTACTTTGCATGCTAATGTTAATGTAGTTCGAAAATAGCTGTGTGAAAATAGCTAAAATAAAAACAGATAAACCCTCCAGAACAGTTTTTGGTTTTGTTCTTCTAAAATTGTTGTGTTTTGGGGTTTGTGTAGTTTTTTTCTAAACCTTTTATATTTCTGGTGTTCTTGTAAGTCAATCTCAAATTACAGTGTTTTTGGTTTTGTTGTAGTTTTTTGTTTGTTTGTTTGTTTTATTGTTGTGTATCCTGACTCGCATTTGTGTTGCTGGTTTGTTAACACAGCTCACCATAGCAGTCACAAGCTGTTTCTTTGCGTTGAAGCTGAAGTATGCATCACAACTATCCATGAACGCTTTGATAATGTCAAACATTAGACTTTTTCCTAACACTGAAAACAAAGTTTTATGGCTGAATGAAGCACAGCTGTTGCTAGTAACATGCACTGTTAGGAGTGTGTGTGTGTGTGTGTGTGTCCTATGTAGGTCAGTATAGTAGACAGCTGCAGCCTTTAGCATTGCTGCCTTGATGGCGTTTCCAGAGTGGTGTCTGATTTTATGGCTGTGTTTTTTGGCTGGCTTCCTGTTTTAGCGAGAGTGAGTGCAGCTTCTCATGGAGGAGAGAAATACTTCAGGAAAAAGAGAAACAAGGGAAGAGAGAGAGAGAAAAAGAGAGAGAGAGTTAAGTAGGTAAACAAAGTTAAAACAAAGTACTACAAAGATGCAGTACAGGATGAATAGATCAGTTTTTTTTTTGGCGGGTTATATCACGTTATAGCCACCATGTTCAAACAGATGGTAAAGTTTTCCTGTAGACAATCACAATCTTAACCAATTACACATACTTAGCCTGTTAGACAAATCATTTAATCACAGATGTGTATGTAAATCATAATCACTCTCGACTACACACACTATGTAACTGTTGCACTAAAGAGATTTGTGCTTGCCCAGATATTTTCCTCGTAGCCAGCAGTTAAACCCATTTCTGTCCAATTCCTGTTGTTAATCATACAAGTCCCTGAAGTTTTATTCCTTCCTTTCCTTTCCTCAGATCCTAACCAGCGGATGGGTGTGATCGCTGCAGGCACTCTGGTGTCCTTACTGCTGATCATCCTGCTCTCTCTGCTCTGCTGCTGCTGTCTCTGTAGCAACAAAGACTGTAATAGGTACGTAGGTTAACAAACGCTGTCTAATTAAATGCAGATCTAAACCGTTTTGTCTAAACTAATATCACTCACGCACTGTTCACGGCTCGTAATCGTATAACAGCCGACTGTAGTGTAATAATATTTCTGTAACATTTTGGAAGGAGTCTCCAGTTTTAGCACTTTGTAACAGCTGTATGTCCTGTAATGCTGTAACTTTGACAAAGTCTGTTTTTTTTGGCATCTTTTTCACAAGGCTGGTGAAAGAATATCTTTATAGCTGTTAAAACATACATAATGCAATGTCAAGATTTCACATCATTAAATGTAACTGTAAATGGATAAAAAAGTAAAACATGCCATCGTTAATTATTTTCCTATAACAGAATTTCACTGTGTGTTTCGTTTTGTACATATTTTAAATAATTCACAGAAATTAATGAAGTGTTTTTTTTACTCGTTTTTTTTTTTTTGGTCACTATCGAATTAAAAAGCTCACTGGACTCAGGATGATGGACCACACAGATGCAGAACACACAGTAACCTGGAGTGTAGACCCGATTGTTTTGTCCTCAACAGACATCTTGTGTCTTACAGTGCAGACCGGGAAACTTCAACCGGCAGTAAGAAGGCCAAGAGGATCCTGTGTGGACGATTTAGCCGAATCAGCACCAAGCTTCCAAGAATCCCTCTGCGGAGACAGAAACTCCCCAAAGTTGTTGGTATGTTTAAGTCTATGTTCTTCATTTTGAGAAAAAAATAAAGAGAATAGCAGATCGAATGTGGCTGATGTGCAAGATATCATTTGAGTAGAGGAATTTATATTAGCGTTTGTTTATTCGAATTTGTTCGAGTTATGCAAATATCTGAATTTTCTCACATACACAGCATCTAAAAATTTCCCGGAAGTGGCACATATACCTTTTTAACTAAGGCTTTACGTTGAGGTTCGAGCATTAGGTAGTAAAAAACAAATGAACCAACAAAGTTGTGAGATCATAGTTTGAATCCTTGAGAGGGTCAACAAAGACTATAGACCTTCTGTCTAATGGAAACATTCCATCGATGTTAATGATTCCTCATAAGACCATATACCCTGACATGGAACCCTTTAAGAGTGTATTGGCCAAATGCAGAACCCCAGGGTTTTATAAAGAACCCCAATGAAGAAAATGAATGATGGGAAAATAAAGTATGGTGTGTTATACATGTTGGTAACTTTCTGAATTCTGGTCTCTAGGAATAAATAAAGATAAAAATAAAACTTTAGCTTCAGTTCTGGCATGTTACACATGGAAGTTTTATTCACAATGAATAAAACACCATGACATGCATGCAGTTCTGGCATTTTATATACGGAAGTTTTATTCACAATGAATACGACACCATGACACAAAACACCTTTGATAAAACTTAAAAAAAAAAAATTAAGAGTTGAATGTGACTTTGGGGACACGGTGGCTTAGTGGTTATCACGTTCGCCTCACACCTCCAGGGTTGGGGGTTCGATTCCCGCCTCCACCTTGTGTGTGTGGAGTTTGCATGTTCTCCCCGTGCCTCGGGGGTTTCCTCCGGGTACTCCGGTTTCTTCCCCCGGTCCAAAGACATGCATGGTAGGTTGATTGGCATCTCTGGAAAATTGTCCCTAGTGTGTGAGTGAATGAGAGTGTGTGTGTGCCCTGCGATGGGTTGGCACTCCGTCCAGGGTGTATCCTGCCTTGATGCCCGATGACGCCTGAGATAGACACAGGCTCCCCGTGCCCCGAGAATAGTTTGGATAAGCGGTAGAAAATGAATGAATGAATGAATGTGACTTTTTTTTAAATGTTTTCCAATATAGACAGCACTGTCCATTTGTACATATTTGTAACACTGTGCCGGTGACATCTTTTGTCAGTGTTAATGATTTACACCTCAGTTAGTAGGCATTTTATTATCTTCCTACCACATTTAGGCAGGAATAACAAAAGTGTTTTGACTCGCAGTTATTCAGAAAGTGATGTAATCCTGTGTGAGGAATATAATCTGACAAATTGTGTAACTGATGAAATAAAAACAGTACACTCGGTCTTTTGGACCCTACTGTAAGTATAATGTGTCATTTTTCATAATAGTTAGCAGCCTTTTTTTCACCCGCTCTAATTTGGGCCTATATATAAAGCTTGTCTCAATGATGGACATGTTGTTTTAGTTGCTTAGGCTTAAGTACACAGTACTGTTTTTATTAATAGCCATCCACTGTGGTTCTTCTCCATCGCTCTGGGCTGGTGTTATTTATATAAACTGGATTAGTTTACTCGGTTTTAATGTGCATGTTTGTGGGATCCTGGTGTTCTCGACTGATGTGCTGCCACACGTCTCACGCCATGTCGCCTTACGTTATGCTACCAAACATTAATGCTCCTCTTCTTTCTCCGTTTGATCTGAGACCAGCGGTAAAGTGCTGTCACTGGGTTAAAAAGTGAACTGTGGCTACTCGATCAGGGTCTCGTTGCTTTCATTTGAAAGGAATGCTCTCGGTACCGGTCTTATTGCTCTTGGCTCCCTGTAGTGCCGCGTGTCTGTATTATCCCAAGTCCAAATAGGCACTTTTTTCTCCTCCAGTTTCTTCTCTCATTTCCCTATTCCTTAATAAAAACCCCTGTGGTTTAGAGATCAGGTTCATAGTGAGCCTTAATCAAAGACGCTCCTGTTTTTGCCAAGGCGGAACCCCTGTGGTGAGCTCTCATGGTCTATGTGATGCTGACAATCTGGCTGTTAAGAGTTTGTTTATTTTTTGGGGAAAATTAAGGTCTCCAAATATCATCAATGTCTTGTAAACATTTAGTAACTTTTGCTTTTACCATCATTTTCAAGATAGAGAAGTTTTAAAGGTTCTTTGTAGAACCCAACACTCAGTTTGTAGTTGCAGCAAGCCTTTACATTTCTATGTAAAATTATACAGAAGAGAATTTTGGTATATCTACAGAACAACACTCAAAACACTTTGGTATATCTAGAGAACAACACCAAAGTTTCTTCATGAAACCATTCACCCTGACAAAGGACCATTTAAGAGCTTTTATGGACCATATCAGAGTGTACACACCATAGAAAGCCCTTAGATTCCTTAAGGACCATTTCATGGATGTTCTTAAGAAGTTGACTATGAACTTGACAATCCCTCCACATTTTCCATTATAAATGGGAATTTACATTTTAAATTATTTACATAATTTACATTATGTGTACTTTTCTTCGAAAAGGTTTCCAGGAAACCCGTAATTATAGTTAATATATTTATCCCTTGTTCTTTGTTGAAAGTCTTGTATACATTCATGACAAGATACTCAAAAGGGTTCTTCAGAGCAACACCACAGATCAACCATTTGGTTACCAAAGTACCTTTTGCTTTGGTTACCAAAGTACCATTAGCTTTTTTTCTTTTGGTTCTCCAGCAAACTGCAAAAAAAACATGATTTTTTTTTCCTTTCATTTCAGATTGCCAGGGTGATTTTCTTTGGTGGTCCACCACTCTGTCATTGAAACATGGTTGCTTCCATAACCATCAGATTTTACTTCATTAATGGAAAAAGAAATAATTGTTCATCTCATTGTAGCACCTGTGCAAAATGGTTAAAGGACCATGCAATAGGAGGTTCTTCAGGCAAGCAAAAATAAGATTGTTAGATCATAATGGGTTAATTTGAATGACACCACTTAATTTCTTAACATTGCTTTTGTTAGTTGTTTTACATTTTCCTTCATGGACACAGTACATTGTGGGACAAGGAAAAGAATCATCCACGTAAGATTCTTTAAGAAGCTTTGATTCTTGATGAAAACCCTTGGAGATATGGTTCCTCTATGGAATCAGCCTAAACACAATCTTTACATTTAACAGTTTAAATAATGGCTGCTTTATTTATTACATAGTCATGCTTTTGTTTCTTTATCTTCCACTTGTACAGTACATCTTTACCATTCTCTTCTAGACTTTTTATTAAAGTAAGCATAAAAAAAAGTCCAGCAAACTGTTTTTCATCGCATGCTGGCTTACAGCCTAAAAAGATAAAACTATCTGAAAGTCTCAGGCAGAAAAAAAAATGTTGAAGCATTAAAAAGCCCCAATGACACATCGTCATGTTCACATCTATTATTATGTTTTGTCATTTCCTTTTTCTTGTTCCAAGGACTTTTCCACCAGTAGAATGTATCATTATAAAAAGGTTTGGTCATGACTAATAATGTTTAAAATCTACTGTACAAACTAGTTTTCATTTATGTAGTTTGCAGACATGTTCATGTTTACCCTGCAGACAAGTCACAAGCCAGTGCTGGCTATTTAGGTCGGGATTTGCCTGAAGACTTTTCTTCCCTATGAGAGACACGTGCTTCCTCGCTAGTTCACCACACCATCTTCAGAGTTATCTTCACTGTGCCTGTGTCAGAATCCACCTCAAAACAATAATATCTTTGTCAGGCTGGCTGAAGATGAACTTGAGTTTCATGTTTCAATAAAAACTTCCCAAGCTGTAAAAACCCAGAAACAATAAAACAAATAAAGAGATAGTGATTTTTTGGCCAATTTTTAAAGAAAGGGATCTTAACGTTAGTAAATCAGAGTGAAATGGAATAATCGCCAGCCAAATTGGAGACACAAAATCATGTTTATTTTATCCATTTATATATTTTAGGTTCTAAACCTAAACCATTTTTTATCATTGGCTGCATGTTACTTCCCCATACTTTCCACTCTTCCCCAGTTTTCCCCCTCTATCCTTTAGGTAACCCTACCCTCAGAAGGGATCCAGCATCCCAAGCATTCCAAGCGAGTGGGGGTTGGGCCAGGCTGAAACAGGAAGTGACCAAATATACCTCATTCTGATTTGGTGTGGTGACTTATCTGCCATAGTGTGGTGGTTACACAGTGATCATCCATACAACGGCTGTTCTGTAGTTGTATCTAATCGATTTTACGTAACATTGCTCTGAGATAGACCGCTATTAACGTATTGAGTGAAATTGGTACAGATCTCACAAAAGAGAGGATGTAGACATACTGTGGTTTGTTTCCTATTTCATCCAGGGGCGATGAACTATTTTTGCAGGAATCTTCCTTAGCCACATGTGCAACATTTTGATTGCATTACAGTTTGATTATAGAGTGTTTTCTAATGTACAGTCATGTAATCGGTGTAAATGATTTTGTATGCATGGTGCATCGAGAGCCACCGCTTTCCCATCCTGCTTCATGTCCAAGCATTCCTGGGATAAGTTCCAGCTCTAGCACTACCTCGACCAATGTAGCATTTACTGAAGATGAATTAATGAATAAATAAGAGATAAAGCCTCAATACTCTTACAAAATTGACATTTGAACAGACAGCATGGCCAAATATTCTAATTCTGTTCAAGACTCGCATGCAATATAAATCACCGAAAGCTATAATTGCTAATTTAGCTTTAACTGTGTAGGTTAGGCAAAAGAGGCTATTTAAACAGGAACTTTCAGGTATTTGGTGATTGGTGAGGGTTGGGTTTAACAAACCTTAAACTAGATCGGACAGTGCACATCTAATCAATCCCCCAAAACAATGGAACAACTGACCAGTATGCACTTGGTCAGGGTCACAATAGATCCAGAGCTTATTATGAGAGCCCTGGTCATGGGGACTGAATGACATGTCAGTATGTTGCAGGGCAAGCAATAAAAATGAACCTAATTACAATGCTTTAGGGGATTAAACCAATTTTTCATGAGGTATGTCATAGGGGCATTTCAACCAACTCCAAGTCATCACTTATATATCCCTTGTGCCTTCTTTAGACCTAGTCTGGTATCTTTGGAGGCATTTTATAGACAGCTGTGTGGCTCAGTGCATGCTAGATGTGCCAAGAATGTGCTTTGGTCCAACTTGCATGGCAGATTATGGGTTTGTAGTGGCGTCAAGGCTAGTCTGGGGCCGTCTCTCTGCTCCCAAGGCCTGCAGTTGTCAGCCTTCCACTAACCCCACAGGAACAAAGGCACAAGTCTGCTGGCACATACTGTAGTTCTCTCATGCATGATGTACCAGGTTAAAGTGTGACATTCCCACAAGTTAGCTCTGGTAATGTTCTTGCAGTGTGAAAGTATATAGCTCACAGTAATTTGCATCCTTCTGTATGCACAGTATGTTGGAAAACATGTTATAAAGTTTCCAGTTGTCTTACTGTTGGTTACACTGACCGTTTGCTTGTTTAATATCTTTAGCACAGATTCTGTTAAATTTTTTTCTGTAAATTGAATTATTTACTCTGTCCCTGTGAAAGTTAATCTTAAATACTAATGATAAAGAAAATGCCTGTTGGAAGGCCTCTATCCATTTTCAGCTAAGGAAACCTTTCAGCCTTCCTGAAAGATTAAAATTAAAAAAAAAAAAGGTCACATTGCTTGCATCACGTCAGAGAGCTGTAAACATGCCAGACTTGGGTGGTTAGCATCTTCTCCAGCTCTTCCTGTCTGAAAGCAGATGTGGAGGATAAACCACAGGCGTCCCACAGCTGTCCTCCTTCTCTAGATCAGCAGAAAACAATATCAACCACAAGAAGGAGAACAGGACAAGGAGTCTGGGCCATAAAAAACACTCTGACCTATATTAGGTTTGGAGACCTGTTCTAAACTAAGCTTCATAAAGTTAAGAAGGCTAAATAAGCACATATGGAGCTCAGATGAATTTATTTAAACTTTCAGTAAATACTTAAATAACTATTCCTTCTCAACAGCACACGATGCACATTCCGGTCATGAAAAATGTATTATTCAGTGTGAGATACAGTAGAATAAAAACGTTTTTTTTGCCTCGTGTTAGATCAGGCAACAAGTAGCTATCTATTAAGGTATGCATCCATCCATCCATCCATCCATCTATCCATCTATCCATCTATCTATCTATCTATCTATCTATCTATCTATCTATCTATGATATATTCAAAGTTGCCTTCTATGTGGCATCTACTCTCTTCCAGAATTCCAGAATTCTGTTTCCAGAATTAATTATTTCAAAAGTTATTTAAAAAATACCTTATTTATGGTGAACCACCAGTGAAACATCTTGGCCCATCATTGGCTTTTCTTCTCCCATTTTTTTCAGTATCTCGCCACGATCCAGAAAACACCTTTGATTGCAGTTTCATAGAGCCCCCATCTGCCACCGAGCATCAGACTCCATCCTGGTCCTCCCAGGAATCCTTCTCCTCTTTTGAGACAAGTGAAGATGGCCCAGTTTACTGTGTACCCCATGAAGGTGAGTTATTGTCAAAACAGCTGCCTGTTTGGCTGACAGGAAGCAGCAATTTGGGAGTTGAGGAGTCTCTGAACAATTTTTGTGCTAAAACAGGCTGATGGAACGCGATTGTGAAGACAGACTTACTGTTGGGGTAATGCCAGGCCTTCAGACTTGTGCAATGTGTGTGCGTTGTGAAAAAACAAACAGGAAATGGCACGAATGGTCGAGTCAGCATTGGGAATGTGGCCAAGTCATGAATCATTTTCTTGTGTAAATAGTTGAGAGGAGGGAGAATAGCAATTGGTGTTTTGTAAGCAATTTGGTTTGATGGCAAAAAAAATAGACAGAAAACATTCCCAGGCAGTCTTTTGTGTGTGAATGTTTCATGGATCAACCCTAAAAGCCAACATGTGGTATAGAAAAAAGTGAATAGCTGTTTGAAAGTATTTTTCCCTTTTTAACCACTTTCCTCCTCGTGTTTCATTTAGATACCATAAATGAGGGCAATGCAAGACCCAGTCCCAATTGCACTACAGAAAATCTTGCGGCTAGTAACGAGGATGATGCTGGAGAATACACCTCACTCAAGGACACAAGAGCAACAACAAAGCCTGTCAACGATGGAAGCGAGCAGCCACTGCTAAAGTCAGACAGTGAAGGCTCCACAAGTGGGTCAGAGTCAGCTATCGGAGCTCTTTATGCCCGAATTGCCCGTCTCTCTAAGAATTCCAAAGAGGAGGAGGACAACAGCACAGCTGAGACCAAAGCCAGTGACAAAGCCACATCCCCTGAGAAGACCAAGCCCCGGCCACCAGATCCCTCTACGAAACCAAAGGTTTCTTGGATCCATGGAACTTCTGGAGCCATTCAAACAGAGAAGGGCCAGGCACCTTCCCCACCGAAAGAGAAGAAAAGAACCACAAAAGAGGTTTCTGAAAAAGGGGAGGAGAAGCACCGATCAAAGGAAAAGTCAAGCAAGAAATGTGAGCAGAGGAATCAAGATAGCAAGGTTGATGGGAATGATTCCCACAAAGCCCACAAAGCTTCAGACCCTATTGAACATATCAATGGAGCTGTCCAGAATGCTTTAAAGAAAATTGGTAACTTCCACTCAGATAGGAAAGGTAGTGACACTACCAAGGAGCCACCCAAGAGTCCAAAGATCATGCATCCTCATATAAACTCAGAGGCGGCCACTCTTCTCGCTGCCCAGCTCAAAGAGAAGACCCAGAGCCTCAATCGCAATGAAGGCCTTTCCGTTGGAATCAAACCCAATGGGGTTTCCACCCCCCAGGCCAACAGGGAGAAGCCCACGCCACCCCAGAAAGCCAAGCGATCAGTGACTGGAGCCAACAAACCCCTTCTACCAACCTCCAATAATCTTCAGAAGATGATGGCTCCTGTAACAGACTCTTCCACCCCTGAGCCACAAAGCCCAGAAATGCAGGCCATAAACGGGACCCAGATAGGAGATGCAGGCGATGCTACGCCAAAGAAAACACCCATTAAAAAACCACCTAGGAAGAAAGGCAAGGAGACAACCTCAGAGACAGAACCTAAGACCACTCCAAAAATGGCTATTATGCCACCTCAGATAGTCAAATAGACAATTAATTTAAAAAATAACTGGGGCTGACCATGCAGTGACTGCCTGAAAGGAATGAAGCCTTTGATTTAATCATTTCTTGTCTCATGTTCATGATAAACAAACCGTTGGATGACAATCAGATGGAATTTCTGCATAATGGGTATATTGTTCTGCAAGTGTCTTTTTTTTTTTTTTTTTTTTTAGAAATCTTTTGATGTCCAGGACTCGCTTGGAGAAGGAACAGTCACTGGTTAACACATTGTGCCTTGAAAGGGACAGTTGTAGTGCTTGTACAGATTTAAACAAAATTCACAGTTGTATAGTAGGTGAAATTTTATTTTATATAATTTTATACATCTGCATTTACCAAGATGCATACCATCTTCATGTGCATCTTCATATTGATTCTGTCTTTCCATTTTTTTTACGCGTTGTGGAAAAAAAACATATTGTCCGCAATACGAGCAACGTATGAACTCTTTGCATATGTGAATACAATGGTACTATTGTTAGTCATAGTGTTTGGACACAAGCAGCTCTCCCACAAATATAAGACATTTAAGACATTCTGTCATTCTGTTACAGTCTTGTGTTGATGTCTACATATTTCTCACAACTATATTTCAAAGTGTAATTAATTATATCAGGTGAAACTTGTAAAACTTGACCAAAGATGGCACAAACATACCAAAAACATATGCTAAACAGTTTCTCTCAGCTATAAAATGTTGAATTGTGGCATTGATGTTTTAGCAAACAGATTAGGGTTCGTACAATGCCTCTGGGACATTTATGAATGACAGAGAAACCATTAATACTGCAATTCATGCTGCTGTTAAAGAACATAGAAAGTCATTCTATTTGCTTATCCTACCATGCTCTTATTATTTGAATCGCTTAGACTTTCTGAGATGTCTAGGTCAAACTATTTGTGGTTTTTTTCAGTAGTAAAGGATTTAATAGCGGCATAGAGCACATTGTGAGGTTTATGTTGCCTCAGCTCCAGTCACAGCATATGGACAACAGACCACGGACTGGCGAGAGATTGATAGACGGTGTCGCGTTACAGTTACACAAACAAGTCTGGTGCTTTGCTAGTGGGCGAAATATCAGAAAACGGATTAACAGCCAACAAACTCAGCTAGTGGTTATTTTTAAAAGTAAAGTTTTTGGTTGTGCTGTTTATTGGGATCCACAATAATTCCACATCTGATTCCCAGGACTGTCAATCTCTTTACCAATGAGTGCAGCTTACTATATTTTATGGATTTATAATGTACAATGTATTTACATATCGATTTAACCCTTTACACGCATCCAAAAATGCATCAACTGGATGTGTATAAAGCAGAGAACATCATTATATGCCAGTATCCTCATTTACAGCAAGTACAAAACATATGTCGGTTTGGAGTTCAGTCATCAATAATCGTCGAAGCATCGTCTATTCAGGGTAGTACTATTTAATCAGTGTTTTTTGTTTAATTATCAAACAAGAAAGTTTCTCATATAAATAATAGGAAATAATGATACTTGAGTAGACAAATTGAGTCAGTATATAAGAAATAAAACATTTGGGGTTTGCCGTCATAGGAAAATAAGCACTGATGGTTTGGTGTGATGTTCCCTAATGCTGTTACTATTAACTTAAAGTTTATTGAAGATTATTTCCATAAAATATCCCAAAATCTGTTTATATGTCAGCAAACAGAACACAAATAAATTAATAATTGAAGAATGAATTGTCAGACATTTATAATTCCATTTAATATCATGGAACATTCAGAAAACAAGTGGCTTCCTGGTAACACTTTTGTTATAGCAGCTACTGTATAAATACGCTTTCCATCACAATCCTTGATTATTTCTCTCACTTTTAAGTTAAAAATAAAACCAAAAAAAAAAAAATAAATGCAGCTTGTCATCTTGATTTTAACAAGAAACCAGAAAGCCCTCTTGTCCTTAAGACTTTATCTGCCAAGCGCTGACACTGGAGACTACTTTCAAAAAAAAGCTAAATAAACTTTATAAATATTTTTTATGTTTATATGACGCATCCACTATTCAAATCCCTGAGTAAGTAGTTATTACAGAAAGGAAAATATATTATAATGAGCACATTAATAGAAATCTGACCATTTTCACACTGTTATAGAACATCCAAAGATCCACATTCAATAATAATAATAATAATAATATTCGCTGTTTTGTGTTTTTTTAAATAAAACATTCTTCAATTTAGCTAAATAAAACAACTGAAGCGTAATCAAACCTGAAAAAAGCTATTAGTGTTTTTTAATATTTAATAATATTTAAATATTTCATGCCTTTAAGCCTTAAAGCACTTGTAGGTTATTCTCAGATCAGACTGGGAATAAACTGATGTAATAGATGACAGTGGCGGAAAGAAGCGTTTTGAAAACTGGACAGTTTTGTAGTTTTATATATAAATGTATTGGCTCTGGTTGTTGTGTTGGATGTTTAATGAAAGCAAGCAATATTATTGAAATTTGATGTACAGTAAGGATTTTTTTTATTACCGTCAATCTTTCTATTAAATGGTACAACGAATTTTCTTTTTTATAATGGTTATTTTTCTACATTGCAACATATTTTGTAATAATATTGTTATCTATGTTTGTAAGCTGTGCTTATATAACGTATATATAATATTTTGCTCTTTCTTTTCGATTTGTGTCAAATGAACTGGCTTTCAAATTTGATACTTTTTTTAACCCGCTTTTTACATTCAAGCATCAGGTACAATCGTATACGTATGAACTCTTTACTTAGAATGTGTTGTTTTTGTCCTGTTTCTCTGTGGATGTTATTGTTTTAAACAGTAAATCATATGATGCAGAGATCAGTGAGAGATCAGTTTCGTCAATGCTTAAAACCTGAGGTCCAATGATTGATGACAAAGAACATGTTTTGATGTTTTTGCCCAGACCCTGAAACTGTCCCAGCTGCAGGAATAAGCCTGAGACGTGTGTCAGAACTGTTTTGCGCTCTGACCGAGGCCTGCTCTGAAGCACGGCCCCGAATCGGTCTGGATCTCTCACTTCGTTTGTTCAGTGTTTGTTGTTAATGTGTGGTTGTTCAGTTACCTTGTGTTGAAATAAAAAATTAAAACAGTAGCTCCTGAACCTGAAGGATTTGTTTGAATCAAGACTTGTTTTTTTATTGATGTCATCAAACCTTTTTGGCTTATATTTTGATCCAAAAATATAGTATACAATTTCAGTACTCAAATTCAATGAAGCTGTAAAGCTGCCTCAAAACAGCTTTACAGCCATCCAAATGTAGATTTAGATCCATGATGAGCAAGGAAAAACTTTTTTGAGACAACAGTGAGTGACATTTGGTGATCTTGTATGACTCTAGGACAGAGGTCGGCAACGCAAGTGGCTCCGGAGCCGCAAGTGGCTCTTTCATCCCTCTGCTGCGGCTCCCTGTAGATTTGGAAAATAAATTCATTCATTCATCTTCTACCGCTTATCTGAACTACCTCGGGTGACGGGGAGCCTGTGCCTATCTCAGGCGTCATCGGGCATCAAGGCAGGATACACCCTGGACAGAGTGCCAAGAACCGGGGGAAGAAACCGGAGTACCCGGAGGAAACCCCAGAGGCACGGGGAGAACATGCAAACTCCACACACACAAGGTGGAGGCGGGAATCGAACCCCGACCCTGGAGGTGTGAGGCGAATGTGCTAACCACTAAGCCACCGTGCCCCCATGGAAAATAAATATTTAATTTAAATTAGTAAATTTTATTTTAAAAAGTTAGTTTTTAAAAAAAAATGTAATTCTAAATTCTAAGATTATGATGCTCTTGTAACATTAAAATAAATCGTGTTTAATTTTTTTGTCGCTCAAAATATGTCATAACCGCCGACCTGCGAAATCCGACACACAGAAGCAGACGCATTTTTGGTTTGCTGCAGCCGGCAAGTTTTGATTTTGAATAAAATTTTGATGTCATGAATACGAAGAGGACTCGATTAGACATTGAACATTTTATTTGAAAGTAACCTTCAACCCAGCGTCTTTTTTGTTAAGGTTAGTTCAAACTGTTCAAAATATTTTAGTTTGCCTGAAGAAATAAAATTTCGTTTACTCGGTAGCAGGTCGTTGATTTCATAAACGCAACACACTACAGTTTTTTCTACACTTTCTATAAAGGTAAAAAACGATATATGCGGTGTTATCTTCATTTTAGATGTCAAAGGGTTTTGTAGCTCCCTGTGTTTTTTTCTGTGGTAAATGGGTCCAAATGGCTCTTTGAGTGTTTAAGCTTGCCGACCCCTGACCTAGGACAATTCCAAGACTTATGTATAAACTATAAACGTTTTCAGGAAGTGAATTATTTTGCCATAATCCATGTTGGACTGTCCATAGCAGTGGAAAGTCCAAAAAGCTCCAAATAGAACTAGGATCTGGTGCCACCTCAAATGTCCATCACATTCCTGATTCACTGGATTGGTTAATGGTTCTGAGGTGCTAAATACATTCTTCAGGCTACCTAACAAAGAGTGATCTTAAAGATGATCTTCCTGTGTCCTAAACCATATAAAAGAAAGCTTCTCTACCTGAAAACTGTTAGATGTAGATCCTGCATGGAAGATAACATGCTGTCACTTAAAGTTCGCAAAAAAAACCCACAAAAAAACATACACAACTGTGGTCTAGAATATTTTTGCAGAATTTCAGAACATCAAATAAATAGCCATACACTGTAGATATGGCAGCAAATTGAGACTGAAATATTTTTTTAGCCTTTAGTTAGCTGGCTAATTTTTACATGTCGAATTTTGGTTGTCATGATTAATCTTTGGTTGTCAATATAGAAATTTTAAATCATGTATGTAATGAGTACCTCAAATTAACTACTATATTAACATCATACTTTTGTTTACCTGTGACAAAACAAGTTAGTTTTATAAGCTAACCTTGATCCTAGCTCTACTAGCTGTGCTAGCTTTATTTATTTGTTTGTTTGTTTGTTTGTTTGTTTGTTTATTTTTAATGGCAGTAGAACATTTTCAAATGTATTTGTCATGTATAAACTCATATTCTGGCTTTTCTGATAATAGTAATAATAATAAATGCATGAAGCCATTCCAAGACTTTCTGGAAGCTTCTTTGGGCATCGAGAACTGAATAGAAATATTTAGTTTATAGAGGTTATATGTATTTAGGTTATTTCTAAAGTTTGCAAATAAGATATTTAAGGTTTGTAGGGGGGATATTTTAAGGTACAGGATAATATTTGAGGTAAATAAAGGAAATATTTGGTAATAAGGTGGAGGAGACTTCAATATTTGTTATTAGCTCCGATGTGAAACTAAAGAAGAAGAAAAAAGTTTTTCTTATTTTTTGGTTTCAAAATATTTTTGAATTAAAACGTTCCTCTGTGCCATTGTCATCTTTTCTGCTTTATTCAATAAGAACACACTTTTATTACTGTACCATGTAATATCCAGGAAATGCACCTTGACAAAACTGTGTTAGTTTCTTCCAAACTGATGAAAAGACCCGGTCCTTGGCTTGACTTTTCTGCACCTTTTTCCCTCTCCCACTTTTCTCCCTGCAGTAATGGATACTTTATGGTTTTCCGCTGACTCCTGGCTGCCTCGTGCGAGGTGAGGGTCCACTAGAGCGATGGCAATGATCACACACTCGCGTTCTCACCAGAGTTTGGAGGAGCCTGAGGAGCCGCCTGGCAAAAAGCGCAGCCCGGGACACAACAGGCTCTTTCATAGAGGAACAGTCGGGAGTCTGTGCGAAAGGGGCCCAGGAGTTAAAGCATCATGCGCCGCGTATTTGCCCTTGTTTTTTTTACCTTCTTTAAAGTGGGGGGAGGGGTGGTACGGGTGGAGGGCTAATGGGCATGGCATCATGAGAAGGTTTCTGGGGCAGGACAGAAGAATCACGTGAGCTCCGATTAGAACCAGAGAAGCGAGGATACACTTGTAAGTTGCACCGCTGGAGCAGCAGTGATACGTGTTGTGAATGTGTGTAACAGACTAAACAAAAGCCAAGAAGTCATGACCGTGCAGATCTGCTCACGAGTTAACCAGATCTCAGCTCACACAAACATTTCTCCTAAGACGAGCGCAGAAAACGTTCCTATAACACAGACGTCTTCATTATGTCAGCAAGTCTCAGTTGCAGTTTTGAGTCTATATGAAGTGCTGGGTAAACATTATGATAAAGCCAGCGTGTGCACTCTCAGGAGCAAACGTTTCTCCTCATCTCCTCCGCTCTCTTTCAGAAGGAGCTGCTCTCGGGTACTGAACATGTTTGCACGATCTGGCCACACATGGAGGATGTGGAGTGCTAACATGACATACCGAACGCACGTCGAGCTCCAGTCGGCCCCCACAACCCCAAACCCCAAATCTATTCACAACCCGGACCGTCGTTATGGCGACACGACCGGATTGCTTTCACATCTGGTAGCGATTTCAGGCCGTGTGGAAAAAAATGCAGCAGAAGAAAGAAATTTATGAGTGAAGGGGAAAAAAGACAAATATTTTCTGCAATGCAAAGCAGAAAGAAGACCAGGCTAGAGTTACGCTTGAAAGGGGCTCATTTGTAGCTGCTAAGATGTTGCTACGCTGACATGATGCTGTGTGCCACAGCAAAATTTAACATGGTACAGGACAAAAACAAATTCCTGATTTAAAAAACATTTTGTGTAGCAGATTTGATGATCACTGTTCCCTCGTCCAAGCAGAAAGCATACTTTGGCTAATGCAGAGCGACAGGAAGGAAGAACTGCCAATATTGTTGGCGAATGTCACTGAGTTCTTACTCCGACGATTACTGAAAATGCTCTCATATCGGCCTTGGGTCTTTGTCCGCGGCTGGCATGGAGCAGTGGACGTGTCACCATGAGAGGAAAAGTGCTGTTTGGGAAAAAGCGTTCGGCCCTGTCGTGGGCCTCCAGGCACAAAAACGCTGAGCTCAGCACTTCAGCAGGCAGAACCACAGGAGTGAGCTCACATGTGTGTGTGTGTGTGTGCAATATATTATTTCCAGCAAAACTGAGCTCGCACTGTGATTTAAGATGTAGTGATTTAGCCTGAAATACATTATAATTAACTGGGAAACAATATAAGCCAATAAAAGCTTTGGTTTTTAGATGTTTCTGATGTGCAATATTTAACTCACCTCATTAAACTTATTTCTGTCGCACCCTGGCAACGCAGTCAGGATTGTTCAAAGAAATCACATAACAGATAAAGACACGTAAAGTGCAAGAAGCTTTATTCAGCACTCACTAGGGGAAAAAACAGACTTTCCAACATGGATAGAATGATATCACAAAAATATTACATTCAGTTTATACAGCATTGTATTTATTTACTATTTTAATTTATTTGTTGTATTTACTTTAATACTTTAAATCTTTTTTGCTAATTAAAATCATGTACAGTATAAACCTTTTCCGAATAAACTCTTAGACTCAGATTTTCTGTTTCTGATATAAACACAATTCTTTTTAAATATTCAAACATCGATGTTTTTTTAAACTATCATTCCCCAATAACAGACTTTCGAAAGAGTTGTAACAGGAACTTTAAATGCAACAATAAGTGAACAACAATTATGACAAAGGGGGGCACAGTGGTTTAGTGGTTAACATGCTTGCCTCACACCTCCAGGGTTGGGGGTTCGATTCCCGCCTCCACCTTGTGTGTGTGGAGTTTGCATGTTCTCCCCGTGCCTCGGGGGTTTCCTCCGGGTACTCCGGTTTCCTCCCCCGGTCCAAAGACATGCATGGTAGGTTGATTGGCATCTCTGGAAAATTGTCCGTAGTGTGTGATTGCGTGAGTGAATGAGAGTGTGTATGTGCCCTGCGATGGGTTGGCACTCCGTCCAGGGTGTATCCTGCCTTGATGCCCGATGACGCCTGAGATAGGCACAGGCTCCCCGTGACCCGAGGTAGTTCAGATAAGCGGTAGAAAATGAATGAATGATTATGACAACAAAAAATCATCCTTGAAAACATTGATGTTTTCAAAAAAACAAGAAAAATGTTATAATTGATTGTTTTCCCTTAACCCAGTGTTTTATTCATCTTTATTTTTAAAGCCATTTGGAGTTAAAATGTATTTTGTCTTTAACATGAATTCTCAATAAGAGCCTAAAATGTATTCAAATTCAATTTTCTTTGTATAGCGCTTTTAACAATGGACATTGTCTTAAGACATTGACATAAATATAAAACAAAAAGTTACTATAAAGATTAATATAATACAAAAATTCGAGATTAATTTTATATAGTTATATTTAAATGTGTTTGTGTTTATCCCCAATGAACAAGCCTGAGGTGACTGAGGTGACTGTGGTGAGGAAAAACTCCCTTAGATGGAAGAGGACGAATCCTTGAGAGAAACCAGACTCGAAGGTGAACCTCATCCTCATTTAGGTGACACTGGAGGGTGTGATAAATATACAGTCTGACAATTGTGTATTGATGAGGAGGTTGGTGTCCTCGAAGACCACATGGAGTTGGCATCTTCTCTTAATATGCCCGAATATTTCGTGAAGCAAAGTTCAACAGGAGCTGGTAAATCTCTAGATGTCTCAGGATCCTCACATGGTTGGCCTCATCTCAATGAAGGTCCAAAATCTTCATGACAATCGGAGCTGGTACAATTTCTGGACCCCTCGGGATGGGCGGTATGAGAGGATTCTTATCAAACTTCCTGTCCGAGCCAGCATTACGTTTTTCAGCAATTTTTGCTACAGTAGCTCTTCTGTGGAATCAGTCTAGATGGCTAGACTTCACTCTCCATGTGATTCTTGAGTACCTTCAGCACCCATGACCCTGTCACTGGTTCACTGGTTGCCCTGGGATCCTTGAGAGAGTTAAGGGCCTTTGCTCAAGGGCCAAACAGCTTGTCAATGCTGGGGCTTGAACTCCATTGAGCCGCCACTGAGACCACCACACCACTGTCTAGCCATCACAACTTGCCCCTCACGCTTGTCCCTTTATCCTTACGGATATCCTAACTTTGAGAACTGATGCCTAAAATATCAAACTTCTTGTAACATGATAATCAGTGCTCTTCATTTCATCTGTCAGTGGTTCTAAAGTTCTGGCTGTCTTTTGGAGTATTTATATAAGTAAATCCAAAAGACATGCGTTGTGTGAGTGCGTGATTGTTTCCTGTGACTCATTGGCTGGGTTGGTGTCCTCAGCCTTGTCCTCAGCCTTGCACCCGAGTCCCCGGGGCAGGATAAGTGTATGTATATAT